>NC_091462.1:17949784-18119784 GCF_027789765.1 Dendropsophus ebraccatus | reverse complement strand
CTCTGCTGCCACCTCTGTCCATGTCAGGAACTGTCCAGAGCAGGACAGGTTTTCAATGGGGATTTGCTGCTGCTCTGGACAGTTCCTGACATGGACAGAGGTGGCAGCAGAGAGCTCTGTGTCAGACTGGAAAGAATACACAACTTCCTGCAGGACATACAGCAGCTGATAAGTACTGGAAGACTTGAGATTTTTAAATAGAAGTAACTTATAAATCTATATAACTTTCTGACACCAGTTGATTTGAAAGAAAAAAAAAATCACCGGAGTATCCCTTTAAGTTACTGATTTTGAGGGACTTATATATATCGGAGTAGCAGACTTTCTAGATTACCAGATTTAATTTTTTTTCATATTTTATACACTAAATACATTCCCTCCGCCGAGCCCTGACGCACGCGCGTCACCTCAAAGCGCTCATGTCCTTTCATACCATCCTATATATAAACGCCGCGACAAATTATCCATATCTTTTTACTACTTTCAAGAAATCCTTTGGTTTGCGGAAGAAAAAAGTGTCGAATCTCTTGGTTTTGCAGAGAAAGTCCCTCTTGCTGAACATAAAATGATTTATCACAGGCTCACAGCTGGAATTTACTCAGTCACTTAATAGGACATTAAGAGCAGCAATTAAGCCGTACTCCCCAAACAGAAACAACATCACTTGCTGGAGTTTGCTCTTCACATGTCCTTGTGTCTATATTTACTGCACCAAAACACTGCCGTAGCCAGAAGATCGCCAAATACTCTCCGCTCGCCACCATCCCATCCGAGCACACACCAGCCGGGGAGGAGGACGGGTAACCGTTAAACAAGACACCTTCCATGTTGGCACTGGCAAAGTATAAATCACTCTCCAAGAACCCACTGTGCGACTTGCCTGCCAGAACCCGCATGCAACAATGACTTCATAAATCTGATATCATTTTTTAATGTGCCGTAAAATCACCCCTCAGGCAGGAGGTTTGACACCCAGAGATGTACCTTTTCATAGGAAGCATATGCTGTAGAGGTGTGGGTGTGCTTTGTCTTTTTTTTATTCCCTAGTCTATGATATAAAATGTAATAGTTTGAATCTGTGGTTAACATCATTTTTACTGTTTATATATATATAAAATTGTCACTTTACATGCACCTGTATAGATGCTGAATTACAATCTATAATGTATTCCAGAGCTGCATTCATAATTCTGCAGATTTTTAGATCTGAAAAATCATCGTTCCCTGTATGTGGATGAGCTCTAAGGTTATGTCCACACTACGGAATTCTCACGGATAACTTGCAGTGGATTCTGTTGCTCGCCCCCCTGTGCTCCCGCTTGAAGTTCTGCCGGTCCTATAGACTCCATTCTATGGTCAGGCGGATTATACCGTCCGCCCAAAGAATGAACCTGTTCATTTCATCAGGCAGAATCAGCCTGAACATAGAATGGAGTCTATGGGACCGGCGGAGAGTGAAGTGGGAGCGCAGGGGGGCGAGCAACGGAATCCGCAGCAAGTTATCCATGTGTTTTCTGTAGTGTGGACATATCCAAAGGGCTTATTCTCATTTCCCATATTTTACGGATTCTAAGGACAGGGAAGCCCTGTAGTGGAGTGTTTCCCTACCCCACATGATGTATGGCGGAATCTCCCTGCTATCTATATCTGTTTGACTCTCTGCGGCCCTATAGTGATCTGTGCGGCCGGGTGGGGAAACACTCCACCACAGGGCTTATGTTGCTGTCACAATTTTCTGAATAGTACATCAGCGCCCATACTGTAGTTAGGATTAGGCTATATTCATACCCGCCTCGAAGGAAAATGTGGAACAGCCCAGTGCTAACTATGGGCACTGGTGCAATATACTGTCCAAAAAATTGTAGCTGCAATATGAGTCATTTTTGGTATGATATACAGTTTCCTGTCAAGAGCACTTTGGATTTGTTACATGCCGCTACATGGATATACAAGCAGGGAGATACAGTATATACCAGAGAGGTGGGTCATACAGTTGCTGTGAGGCACTAGGAAAGATAATGTTCATCCCTGATTGGTCCAATCTGCTGCTGGGTGGTGAGAATCTGTGCAGGAAGCCCCTCCCCTGAGGAGCTGCATAATAGGGTGTTGGGAACATTATCTGGAGCGGCACTGAGTGGCACAAACCGACTGCTGAGCTAACAAAGTGATTCACTTTGTTATTACTGTAAAGTTGCTTATCTCTAGTTCTTTATTATGGATAACTAAGGACTCTAATTAACAAGTTTAAAATGTGCTTTTTTTTTAATGCTACCTGGGGCTTGCAAATATTTTTAGGAAGCTGTATGTGTTTTGAGGCTATGTCCCCCCTACGGGACGAGCCATCCTATATCAGGGAAAGGATATCTATTGGTAACGATGGCTGCTAATAATGATCAGGGTCCTTAAAATTAACAGACCGCTGCCTTTTCCTGCTATGAGCCTGTAGTGGGAACTTAGCCTCAAGAAATACATTAAATAATATAATAAAGTTATAATAA
This sequence comes from Dendropsophus ebraccatus, assembly GCF_027789765.1. Taxonomy (NCBI): domain Eukaryota; kingdom Metazoa; phylum Chordata; class Amphibia; order Anura; family Hylidae; genus Dendropsophus; species Dendropsophus ebraccatus. Next base: position 18,117,286 of record NC_091462.1, on the reverse strand, counting down.
TATTTTTTTTATAAAAAATATAAAATTATTATTATTAGTGTTGAGCTCCCTGCTCGACCAAGCACATTGTGGTGCTCGGGGTGCTGTTTAAGGCAAATGTGCAACTAGAATAATATAACTTGATCATAGCTGCCATGCTCATTGTAATGGTGCGGGCCATTCTCTCCATTGGCGCTCAGTTCCTAGGATCTCCTCTGGTTTGTAAATATACAAATAGCTAGTTTGTTGCACTGATATCCCGTCCCCGGAGGACACATAACCTTCAGAGTGAGGTCTGTCTCAACCACGAGGAGGAGGTATGGGTGCACTGTTGCCAATTGGGGGGGGGGAGATGGATGGAGCAAATATATAAAAGATAGTACAAAAAATGCTGTACAGTATTAGGCTAAGTTCAACACAACGTAAATTTTTAATAATGGCCGTTGCAACACAGGCCGCTATTTATTGGAAATTAAAACAACATTGTGTCCTATGGAATCCTATCCAGATTGTATACACTCCGGCTGGGATTCCATGTGACCGCATAGAAAACAGATGTGAATAGCGGCTGCACAAACTGACAGTGCAGACAATATAATGTGAGGCTCAGCCCGCATTTCAAATAAAAAGAAGTGAAGTTCATCGGGCCGGCCGGAGCCGTGTCACAGAACAGAAGCCGTCATACACAGTGTGAACCTGACCTATTACTACAAGACACGGTGAACCAAACACCGGCCACTCTGCCGAGTAGGGGCACATGACTAAATGCTCAACTTGAATGAGCATTGAACGAGCACTTGAACTTTTTAGTGCTCGCTGAACACTAATTATTATTAACATAAATTAGTGTTTTATTTAAATAATAATAATAATAATAATAATAATAATAATAATAATAATATTATTATTATTATTATTATTATTATTATTATTATTATTATTATTATTATTATTAATTTACAGAATGAGCCTGAAAACTGACAACCCCATTTCTAAACCAAAAGTGTGTAGAGACGTTGTCAACTCCACCCCTGCTCCTCTTGTCCTCTTGTTCTACATTGTGCTACTTGTGATGCATACAGACTATAGAACACACAGACTATGGAACACACAATACCATGAAGCATCATGGGAGCAGTATTGCCAGGGTAGCATCGTTTTGTTGTGCCCCACAGATCTGACGTCAGTATGACATCTATGGCCAGTACAGTTCCCCGTATGGCGGTTTCATAGCTGAATTTGATGCGATTATTTGGGATGTGTTCAGGGCCACGTGCGTGGCGATGCTGATGGCTGTGCCTCTATCATTAGATCCATATGATGGGCTGCGTTCATTATTTGTTTCCATTCTATAATCCGTATTAATTAGACATGAAAATAAGTCATGCAAAGGAAATTCCCAGGACTGCATTGTGTCTGTTATGTCGCTGAAATACTGGCATGGCTGTCACTGATACAGAAAGCATCAGGGACCAGTGACAGGACAGACAGAAACACAATATACAAGGTATTTAGCCCTATGTAAACAATATACAGCCGAAAAAAAAACTCGCTCCTCTCATCCTCTCTTCCGACTGAGCTAAGGGTATTTTTATTTATTTATTTATTTTTTGGGGGACGACTATGCCTTTAACTTTAAATTCACATACACAGATGTGACCCCCCCCCCCCCCCCATTGCTTTTCTTTTCATTAAGGATTTACAGTAAAAACAAACAAACAAACAAACAAACAAAAACAACATATATGGTAATGTATACTCTTTAGAGTTACAGATTACCAATAAATGTTATCTGCTTAATGTACACATGTTGGAATGGTGGCATCTATGGTGGCATCCATCTTATGCCACATATCTTGGGATATGCCGAAGAAAGGAAAAAGTTAAAGGAGTTGTCCTGACAAAATAAAAGTCAAAATGATGAACAAGTCATAAACACCTGTCCTGGTCCCCTGCAGTTGCTCTCCCACCACTCCCGACCCCACACTGGTCTCTGCTATGTTCTGGTTCTAGTGACATAACATCACCATAGGAACTGCTAGCTCATGGTAGTCCCCATGCTTTACACCTCCCATCCTGTAGTTGGCCCATGTATCTTCCGTCCCCCATCTTCAATGTCCCCTACTGTGCATCTTCTTACCTCTCCTGCCTCCCCTGCAGCTTGTGTTGAGCAGGTGGGGGCGGAGCATAACAAGTCTGGCCCTGATTGGCTGATACTCAGCCACCCAGTGTCAGGGATCTGGTCAGCTGACTGTAACTAGGGTTACCTGTAACTACGGATCCCTGCCCAGTAAACTCTATGGGCACATCCCGCTGCGAGTTTGTCAGCAGCCCGCTCGGTTCACCCCTGGCCCGGAGCATACATCACCTGGTCTCTGCTCCAGGTTGCTTCTTGGCTCCCAGTGTCTTCAGGTCCCGCTCAGCCAGTCAGTGCCCTGTGGCGGGGCAGCGCACTGATTGGCCGAGCGGGACGTGTCGGGAACCCCCGAAGCAAGCCGGAGCGGGACCAGGTGAAGTATACGTTCCGGCAACCCGGGGATTAACTGGGCGGGCTGCTGACAAACTCGCAGCGGGATGTGCATCCTGTTGCGAGTTTGTCTGCCCATAGAATTTACTGGGCAGGGATCCGCAGCGGATCTCACTGCCAATACACAGCGAGAAATCCGCTGCGGATCCGGTACGTGTGAACGTACCCAAAGTCTTATTTTCGGAGACACACAGTATGACAATCCACCAATAGTTGTAAGCCATGAAATTCATTAGTTCTTTCACTGAGATATAATAAAATAGATATTATGTTGCTTTTACCATGACATTGGATCCAAATACCTGCAAATTGTGCCTGTAACACGTCTGTCGCCGATCCCCCTATTGTACCATCTTATATTGCATCAATCTAGAAGTCACTGGAGGTCTTGATTCAAGGCCAACACTAGAATGAATGGGCTACCAATAATTTATTAGAAGTAAAGGTGGTAGAGCTCAATGACATGGCTGTCTATCAAGACCCTTCATTCTAGCAATCATTGGGGGTCGCGGCCTATAGATACCCACATCCTACACATCTAGAGACAATGGGGGTGCACATACCCTGCACTATAGCAGCGCCTTGTACTCAGTTATCATTGTGTTAGAGTTTCTTTCTAATCTATTGTAAAACAAGAAAAGAAAAAAGAAAAAAAAAAATCAGCGACAGTCAAGTTGTGGCAGCTTTAGTCAGCACTCCTGAACCGGCGATGATAAACACCTCCACCGGCTCTGGCATTTATCAGTACTGCAATATTATTACCACATAGAGTCACAGCTTGGCTACCGTTATCATTGAAGAAAGGCCCAGCTAATCTTAATGGTTTGTAAAGCCGTTACCTGCGTTGGTCTGACATTTATCATGATCACTTTACCTCATAGGCCTAACACACAAAAGGTCTTTTATCTGCAAGGGACATCACTATGAATTATTATTTGCAGCTAGGTAGAAAATTGTGTGTTGCAGATACCTTTTCTCATTATAAATCACGCAGTCACATTCCGCCATTCGGCTCCATAAAGCTGCTGAGCTCGGGCTTTTTTGCCACACTTTGCTCTTTTAAGCTTGGAGAAAATATTGCGAACTGATGCACTAAAAAAAAAGCGTAATATGATCCCCCCCCCCCACTTCAAGTTATGTACCTTTGCCTTCCTCTTCTACAACAGTTTACGAGGGTCTTCTTCCCCGTCGCCCAATTGAAAAAGGATAAGAACAAGAGAATGTAAGAAAAACCATTACTTTGTAGGTGTTTGGCATGGACTTGGCTTGACCTTGCGGAGGGATAGTGTCTCCAAGATAAAGTTAAGTTATTCATGCGTAAACTATCATGGCGTCTTTTATGCTTCGATTAGTCTTCCCAGCATTGGAAATTGGTTTTATCGCGGAGACATAAGGGAAGGACGTACCGTGTCTGCGTTTTGCAGCTTGATAAGGGCTGTCTGCGGTTTTATTACGATCTGTTTGGATTGTGGGATGTAAATTGGTCCTTTTATTGGGGGACGAAATAAGATCTGAGGGATCTCGACAACGTCCGTCTCTCGGGAGGGTGGAAATTGGTGCAGTAAGATGGAAGAAGATTATGGAGGGTTGAGATAAGTGGATATGGATGAACTTGGTGTTTTTTATATCTTTAGAGGACTTATTTCTGGAATAATTGTGTCCATGTTGACTAATACCTATGACTGGTATTAGTCTTCTTCTGTAAATAGCTGAGGAACTCAGGGCCGTATTAGAGTGTTATTACACAGGCTAATGGGGGCCGATAATAACTGCAAGATCGGCTCTCGTTTACTGGGCCTATTACACGGCCCGATAATTGTTTAACAAGGGCTGCATTGACATTGTTACCGATGTCCTTGCAGCCCTTGCTTAAATTTTATACATTACCTATCAAGGCAGCAGGGCTCCTCTTGTAGTCTTCTTCTCTCCGAGTCCTGCGCACTCAAGCTTCAGAGCGGCCTGTCTCAGCTGACAGGCCGCTCAGCCAATCACTGGCTGCGGCAATCCTGACCAGTGATTGGCTGAGCGGCCTGTTAGCTGAGACAGGCCGCTCTGAAGCTGGAGCCCACAGGACCCAGGGAGAAGAAGACCACAAGAGGAGCCCTGCAGCCTGGATAGGTCATGTAAATTGTCAGCTGCCGGCCACGCACCGCTATTACACGTAGCGATGCACGAATGGCGCCCGACAATTATAGGTTTAAAACTATATCAAAGATCAGCCGATGATCGTCATCAGCTGATCATTGTATATAATCTTTTCATGCAATAGAAGGCAACGATTAAACGACCAACGAGAAATCGTTGAACGTTTGATATAATCTGGACCTATTTTCATCAATGATCATTCGAACATCATTCGGTGTAATAACAAGTCGTTCGGTCGTTCCCTGGTCTATCAGCCAGAAAAGGACGAGTGCACCAATGACCATAAATAACGTTCATACTCCTGTGTAATAGAGATAAGATTTAAGATCGTTCGTCATAGCGGTCGTTTGAGGTCGTTTATCGTTCATAGTCGAAAAAATCGTCCCGCGTAATACCACTCTTAGACAGAAGAGACCTCCTGTGAAAAAAAACAGTATATTGGCCACTGCTATCCAATGGTTCATTGTTTCTCTAACAAAACTAACATTGTGTTTTGGCAATGATACATATTAGAAAGCTGCCTGTGACCTGTGGTAGTGGGCACCCTTAGCTCTTGGGACCGTTTTTTTTACTGCACCATGTATATAGCTGTCCCTTTTTGCAAGGCTGGATAATCTTCGGTTAATACAAGGTTTGGGCTTTACCTAATTGGTATGAGTTGGGATACTGGGAAAAAGTTACGCCAATGAATACTATAGCATGCCTTTAGTGGGACCATTTATGTTAATGGACTTGCCGTAGTCTACTAGAGACTACCCCAGACCCATCTGAGAATCAAGGGTTCTAGTTCTAACACAATGGACGTCAAAGCTCAGGCAGAAGACAACCCCATTTGGAGTTGACTTGGAAGCAATCACTTGTCGCTAAGGTCTATTTGTTCCTGGATTGTGAGAAATAACCTAATAAGTTTTATTGATGATTTATTGTGTAGAGAGATGAGCGAATTTCCAGATATTCATATTTTTGGTCAAATTTGGCAAATCTGACTGCCAGATTAGTTTTGGATCTTGATTCAGAAGCAAAAGATTTCACTTGCAAAGAATGTAGAAGAGCAGGGACTCCTGTCAAAGGTAGGTGTTAGAAAGGAGCAAACTCTAAAGAAGCTTGGCTTCATCTGAATCAGAACATGTGGCATGTGACTAGAGGTGGGCGCAGCCCTAGGGGACCCTGGAAAACATTGATACAACCTATGGCCTATGGCTGTATCCATGCTATTTAAAGTGATTATCCAGCGCTACAAAAAAACATGGCCACGTTTCCCACTCTCTTGTCTCCAGTTCAGGTGTGGTTTGCAATTAAACTCCATTTACTTCGATGGTACTGAGTTTTAAACCCTACCCAATCTGGAGACAAGAGAGGAGGAAAAGTGGCCATGTTTTTGTAGCGCTGAAAAACCCCTTTAACCCTTTAAGGACATGGCCCATTTTCGTTTTTACGTTTTCGGTTTTTCCTCCTTGTGTTTAAAAGGTCATAGCACTTGCATTTTTCCACCTAGAAACCCGCATGAGCCCTTATTTTTTGCGGCACTAATTGTACTTTGCAAATACAGGCTGAATTTTTGCATAAAGTACACAGCGAAACCAGAAAAAAATTCGAAGTGTGGTGAAATTGGAAAAAAAAACGCATTTCTTTTATTTGGGGGAAATGTGTTTTTACGCCATTCACCCTGGGGTAAAACTGACTTGTTATGCATGTTCCTCAAGTCGTTACGATTAAAACGATATATAACATGTATAACTTATATTGTATCTGATGGCCTGTAAAAAATTCAAACCGTTGTTAACCAATATACGTTCCTTAAAATCGCTCCATTCCCAGGCTTATAGCGCTTTTATCCTTTGGTCTATGGGGCTGTGCGAGGTGTCATTTTTTGCGCCATGATGTGATCTTTCTATCGGTACCTTGATTGCCCATATACGTCTTTTTGATCGCTTTTTATTAAATTTTTTCTGGATTTGATGCGACCAAAAATGCGCAATTTTGCACTTTGGGATTTTTTTGCGCTGACGCCGTTTACCGTACGAGATCAGGAATGTGATTAATTAATAGTTCGGGCGATTACGCACGCGGCGATAGCAAACATGTTTATTTATTTATTTATTTGTTTACTTTTATTTAAAACCTGGGAAAAGGGGGGTGATTCAGACTTTTATTAGGGGAGGGGGCTTTTTACTATTAACAACACTTTTTTTTTTTTTTTTACACATATACTAGAAGCCCCCATGGGGGACTTCTAGTATATACACTGTGATCTCTCATTGAGATCTCTGCAGCATAGATATGCTGCAGAGATCCATGAGATCGGCACTCGTTTGCTTTCGGCTGCTGCAGCCGAAAACGAACGAGTGCCGAGCCGAGGACGGCGCCATCTTGGACGCGTCCCCGGCCGGCATCAGTAACGGAGATCGCTCCTCCGGGACAAGGTCCCGGAGGAGCGATCTCCCCCACTAGACACCAGGGAAACGTTGCCTCCGGTAATCGGAGGCAGCTGTCAACTTTGACAGCTGCCTCCGATTAGCTAATTAGCGGGCACGGCGATCAGACCGTGCCCGCTAATAGCGGCGGTCCCGGGCTACACGCGGCACCCGGGATCGCGGCACTTCAAAGCGGGGCCGCCGCGCGGCCCCGCTTTGAAGTGCAAGTGAGGACATAGGACGTACCGGTACGTCCTATGTCCTTAAGAGGTTAAGAGGGGTTGCATATACCTTAGCAGCCATTGGTAATAAATTGGGTTCAGACAAACCCAAGCCCATCAAAGGTACATGGACCCACTCTAGTAGGCATTCCTGCACCTATACAGTACACTGAACGTATGGACCTGGAGCAAAAGCTGTGATGCATACCCCATTGTCGCTTACGTCTAGGACATTCAATATACAGGATCAGGGAAAAAACTACCTCAATCACAAAGAATCACAAAAATTTCAGATTCAGAATTTTTTGACAAATTCTAACCAAATGTGATTTATGCCGAATTGAATCCGTCGTCTCCAGTAGAGATGACTGAACATCGGGATTTTGTAGGTTCGATCGAACTCGAACCTTTTCGAACCTTCTGCATCTGATTCCCGATGCCTTCCCGTTCCGTGGGGAAAAAGGAAACAGCCCGAGTACCGCCTGGAATTCTGGAATACAGCCTATTCGGGCTGTCTCCTCCTTCCCCACGGAACGGGAAGGCATCGGGAATCAAATGCGGAAGGTTTGAAAAGGTTCGAGTTCGATCCAACCTACAAAATCTCGATGTTCGATCATCTCTAGTCTCCAGCCCTGTACAACTACGAAGACCAAAAGTTCCATGCAATTCATAGTGAATGCAACATGTTCTGTAAAGATGGCAGGTGGCCCTCCATAAGGAACTCGACTCTACCATCTATGCACATTGCCTTTGTGTTTTCCTTCCATTATTTTACAGTGTATTTTTATTTTATTTTAACGTTTGTACCATAATATCCACAATTCCCTCTTTGCTTTGCTCTTTAGCATAAATTATAATAAATAATATTTATACAAACGGAATAACAACAATAAACAGAATATTTATCACATTGTTATATCATTATCCATATAAACCATTCTTCTATTTTTTTTCCTTTCTCACGTCCCCGATACAACATCCTAATGATCACTTAGTCAATGGGGAAAAAAAAGGAAAAAAAAAATCAAGACCATTACATATAAATAAAAATACAGAGAATTATACAATGGAAAGGAAATTTGCGCTCTTGACGTCGCTCTTGTCCGCTCCTGGAAATAACCTTCGTTTTTTAAGATTTTCCATTGTAAATTGATAAATGAACTAAACCCATTAAGCAGCCTGTGTGTGCTCAGTGAATACTGTTCTTTATACTGAGATGCTTAGCTTAATCTTGCAATGTTTTGCATAGATAACATTAATAAGTGAATCTGCGCTCGGAAAAACTTGAGCGCTAATGTATCAAACTCCAGGTGTCGGAGACAGAGGGAAATAACCAATAATAGTCATTTTTTAACATATTTAATGGCACTGATTATGCAATATGCAACTCTAAATGGCTTATAGCACATTGTAGCATGGTTCCATCCCATTGGCTGCAGTAGGGTGCAGGCAGATGGATGACAGTGACAAGGAGGAAAGTGCTTTTGCTTATCCGTGCGTTAAGATGCCATCCCGTAGCACTGCGTACTGCAGACACTTCATTAGGATGCCAGGGTAATGGTAGACTACCACTCAAAGTGACACCCCATTTCCTGCTTACTGAGCGCTTCAACCTCAGCAGATGTCAACAATCTCCGAGTGCTATAGAGCAGACCGAAGTTTCTTGTTACTCCATAGCGGTAGTTGTCTCTCTCTTCCATGGAGCCATGCACTCTGTGCCCTGTGCCGAGTCCTGGAACCCTCGAGCAGAGAAACATGGTGGGCCGCTCCCTGGGTGGCGTGGACGTGCAACCCCCGAGCAGCATGGTGCCAGGCATCCGAGCCATACGTCATAACGCCATCATCGCTATTGTCATACCCAACGGGATTGCAAAGGATTAATCATACGCTCATTATTAGTTTTAGGAATAGTCAGTGTAGAATATTTTAGATAATCTGTTATGCAAAATCTCAGCTTGCTGCAAGTGAATGGAGAATAATACAGGATGTAACTCAGGTTCAGTACAGGATAAGTAAGGTAATGTATGTACACAGTGACCCCACCAGCAGAATAGTGAGTGCAGTTCTGGAGTATAATACAAGATGTAACTCAGGATCAGTACAGGATCAGTAATGTACAGTATGTACACAGTGACCCCACCAGCAGAATAGTGAGTGCCGCTCTGGAGTATAATACAGGATGTAACTCAGGATCAGTACAGGATCAGTAATATAATGTATGTACACAGTGACCCTACCAGCAGAATAGTGAGTGCAGCTCTGGAGTATAATACAAAATGTAACTCAGGATCAGTACAGGATCAGTAATGTACAGTATGTACACAGTGACCCCACCAGCAGAATAGTGAGTGCAGCTCTGGAGTATAATACAAAATGTAACTCAGGATCAGTACAGGATCAGTAATGTACAGTATGTACACAGTGACCCCACCAGCAGAATAGTGAGTGCCGCTCTGGAGTATAATACAGGATGTAACTCAGGATCAGTACAGGATCAGTAATATAATGTATGTACACAGTGACCCCACCAGCAGAATAGTGAGTGCAGCTCTGGAGTATAATACAAGATGTAACTCAGGATCAGTACAGGATAAGTAATGCTTTTATAAACAGACTCAATGATGTGAGTAATTCTATATACTTGTAACGTTCACAGGTACACCTATCCTCTCAGAGAAATAACAAGCCTCCTCCAGAAACAGCAGGTATCACAGTATATCCCCACATAACCATCAGCGAGAAGTCATTTAGCTGTTTTTATATTTCTAGGTAATTGAGGTTTTCGGATCCTGTCATTTGCATTTTCCAGCTGTTTGCATAAAAAATGAACAAGAACTCAGGAAACAGAATCCAACTCACCTAGAATTCTGGGATTTTGGCATCTGGGACTATATACTATATACTGTATATATATATATATATATATATATATATATATATATATATACACTACCGTTCAAAAGTTTGGGGTCACCCAAACAATTTTGTGTTTTCCATGAAAAGTCACACTTCTTCACCACCATACGTTATGAAATGAATAGAAAATAGAGTCAAGCCATTGACAAGGTTAGAAATAATGATTTGTATATGAAATAACATTGTTCTTACATCACACTTTGCTTTCGTCAAAGAATCCTCCTTTTGCAGCAATTCCAGCATTGCACACCTTTGGCATTCTAGCTATTAATCTGTTGGGGTAAGCTGGAGAAATTGCCCCCCACGCTTCTAGAAGCAGCTCCCAAAAGTTGGATTGGTTGGATCGGCACTTCTGGCGTACCATACGGTCCAGCTGCTCCCACAACAGCTCAATGGGGTTCAGATCTGGTGACTGCGCTGGCCACTCCATTACCTATGATAGAATACCAGCTGCTGCTTCTGCTGTACATAGTTCTTGCACAATTTGGAGGTGTGTTTAGGGTCATTGTCCTGTTGTAGGATGAAATTGGCTCCAATCAAGCGCTGTCCACTGGGTATGGCATGGCGGTGCAGAGTGATAGCCTTCCTTATTCAGAATCCCTTTTACCCTGTACAAATCTCCCACCTTACCAGAACCAAAGCAACTCCAGACCATCACATTACCACCACCATGCTTAACAGATGGCGTCAGGCATTCTTCCAGCATCTTTTCATTTCTTCTGCGTCTCACAAACGTTCTTCTTTGTGATCCAAACATCTCAAACTTGGATTCATCCGTCCACAACACTTTTTTCAGTCTTCCTCTGTCCAATGTCTGTGTTCTTTTGCCCATCTTAATCTTTTTCTTTTATTGGCCAGTCTCAGATATGGCTTTTTCTTTGCCACTCTGCCCTGAAGCCCAAAATCCCGCAGCCGCCTCTTCACTGTAGATGCTGACACTGGTGTTTTGCGGGTACTATTTAATGAACATGCCAGTTGGGGACCTGTGAGGCGTCTGTTTCTCAAACTAGAGACTCTAATGTGCTTATCTTCTTACTTAGTTGTGCAACGCGGCCTCCCACTTCTTTTTCTACTCTGGTTAGAGCCTGTTTGTGCTGTCCTCTGATGGGAGTAGTACACACTGTTGTAGGAAATCTTCAATTTCTTAGCAATTTCTCGCATGGAATAGCCTTCATTTCTAAGAACAAGAATGGACTGTCGAGTTTCAGATGAAAGTTCTCTTTTTCTGGCCATTTTGAGCGTTTAATTGACCCCACAAATGTGATGCTCCAGAAACACAATCCGCTCAAAGGAAGGTCAGTTTTGTAGCTTCTGTAACGAGCTAGACTGTTTTCAGATGTGTGAACATGATTGCACAAGGGTTTTCTAATCATCAATTAGCCTTCTGAGCCAATGAGCAAACACATTGTACCATTAGAACACTGGAGTGATAGTTGCTGGAAATGGGCCTCTATACACCTATGTAGATATTGCACCAAAAACCAGACATTTGCAGCTAGAATAGTCATTTACCACATTAGCAATGTATAGAGTGTATTTGTTTAAAGTTAGAACTAGTTTAAAGTTATCTTCATTGAAAAGTACAGTGCTTTTCCTTCAAAAATAAGGACATTTCAATGTGACCCCAAACTTTTGAATGGTAGTGTGTATATACATATATATATATATATATATATATATATATATATATATATAGTGGTACCTCGGTTTACGAGTAACTTGGTTTAAGAGCGTTTTGGTTTAAGAGCTCACAGTTTTTCAAAATTGTGACTTGGTCTAAGAGCATTGCTTTGGATTAAGAGCTCCATGTACTGGGTGAGAGAGGGAGTGGGGGGAGGGGCATGGTCTGCATAGCGGGGTCTACAGCAGTGTACTCTGACCCAGGAAGTCTCCCTCACCTTCCAAATCATAGCAGATCCACTTCCGGCTGGGGCTTACATCAGAGGACAGGACTGTGGAAGTAATCTCTTCATAGCTGTAACCCCTCTCTCCCCGGACAGAGAGTGCTGCATGCATATGCCCACATCTGCCCTGCTCATTCCTTCATGCTCCCTGCAGTCCCTGTCCGCCCTTGTGTTTCCCATCCTCTCCATTACTGTACAGTAACTTATAATATCACATATTCTGCTATTTCTAAATATTTGTTTCATTTGTTTTACATGTTATTCAGAATAATAAATATTTATTTTTCGGGTGTGGAACCAATTGTCTGCATTTCTATGATTTCTTATGGTATAATTTGCTTTGGTTTAAGAGTGGATTTGGATTACAAGCACGGTGCCAAAACGAATTATGCTCGTAATCCAAGGCACCACTGTTTATATATATATATATATATATATATATATATATATATATATACAAAACAAGAGTCCGTGGAGCCTCGGTTGCGAGTCTCAAAACAGGGGATAGCCAGATATCTCTAGCCTGTTGCCACGGGGTGCCTCCATGATGGGGAGAGCACCACACCACCCTGATAGGTAGCCCCTTAAGTCCCACTCGGTTGTGAGCATTGGAACATAAATAGGGAAACACCAGGGTGGCCCCATTTTGTTAATGTCTAACTCAAGGTGTGAGTATTGCGATCATGACAAGGGCTTGCCAAGGCAGGCATCCATCCACAGACAGCCGTTTCGGGGTATTTGCCCCTCGTCAGTGTGGAGCAGGATTCTGGCTAGTTGGGGCAATGACAAATCAACCAACAAAACACAACAATCACTGAACTGAAGGAGAACAGTGAAAAAATTCCAATGAAGTACTCAATCAAGAGTCTCCACTGATGCCCCCAAAAATTCAAATATGCAAAACAAGAGTCTGTGGAGTTCAGTGATTACTGTGTTTTGTTGGTATATATATATATATATATATATATATATATATATATATATATATATATATATAAATATATATATATTTTTAGCCACCAAGTCATTCAATTTTTAGTGGAAAGAAAATGTTTGCTATCTCGACAATTAAGTGCAATCCCATCTCCTCGGAGCAGCGGCAATTTCTGCCACAAGGCCCCGATCAGGGGATGGACCTGGTTTTTATGGCTGTTTATTGTATCAGCTGAATAATACTGGCGCTGGCCTTTTGACTTTGAACCACTACCAAATTTCAGGCTGTGAGGAAATTGTTGTACATTTCCTGATAAATCGAGTTAAGCAGACATTAAGTGAGCTTTAAGAAAACAAATGGCCCATCTTTATCACAGGTGGACACTGATGACTTAATGGGGCCTGGGCTGATTGTATCAATTCTAATGGCTTGACGGGAAGCATTAGGATTTTTTTTTTTTTTTTTGTGCATAAAAAAAAAAACTGGCATTGTGAATCCTGCTAACACAGACCTGTCAGGCGTTCTGTATCCCTCTGTGTAAGGAAGCAGATGTTTGTGTGTATACTATGAACTGGCATTGGAGCAAGCGACAGATGCCTGTATAAATGCCAGGTTTGTGAATTTTTACTGCCGGAGCATGTTCTGAGGAAGTACAGCCCTGCCCTCTATCATAGGTAGTTCCCAGTGGAGCTGGTTCAACCACAGCCATGTTTACGCATCTCCTAGTAACCGGCTGCCATTTGTGTACGCCGAAACCAGACATGCACAGTAATAGATTTCTGGGCTAAGTATAGCAGAAATCTGTGTTTTTCCTGGATTGTGATGTCAGGGAGAAAAGATGGTAGAAGTGGTGGGCGGGGGAGGGGGATGTGGTTTGCCATGTTGCATAAAGGCATTGATAGGAAGCTTGGTCAGAAACAGGAGCTGCTGCAGAACATCTTGAGCATAGACGTTCAATGTTAGACAAGAGTATATAATATAGGCTTGTAGAATTTTCATATTGCATGCAATATATTTTTTCTCTAGGTACCTCTCTATGTATAACTTGACATGTGTACATAGCGCCATTTTATAACTTGCATACGATATTTTCATCAGTTTTCCCCTCTATTTTTCACCTGTCCCTGAGCAAGTTGCGGTAGACTAGCTCCTATGTTGTTTCCCATATGCTACATATACAGAAAAGAGGAGATCCTGCTTCTTTATTAAAAGCAGCAGCATGGAGGACATTATAGAGCAGTTCTAAGCAGTAAAATATGTAAATTAAGCACTTTTATGAGATATAACAATCTAAGTAAGATGGCATCCTTTCTCTGAAGTCTTTCTCTAGCTAATCTCCCCTCCAATCTATCTCTGCCCCTTGCTTTCTCCAATGACTTTAATGGGCAGCATGTAAACTTATCCCTCAGTGAGTAAAAGTAAGATGGAAAGGTGAGAGAAATGATTGCAGCCAGTCCTAAGGATACCACACAGGATCAAGAATAATGGACTCCACACCTCCACTCCAAAACCATAGGTTGTGCTGATCAATACGTGCCGGATACGTGTACTTATTAATTTACTGGTAAAACACAAAGTGTTTCGAACCCAGCATGACTGATGGCTTTGATCAATTATTGCTACATTATGGCCAATCAGAATTCAGCCTATATATTTGTTTTGTTTGAAACAAGTTCGGGAAGATGGCGGCTGCACATTTAAAAAACAAAACAGAAGATATTTTTACTTGTCCACGCTCCTCCGGTGTCCTCTTTTGGGTCTCTGATGTCTTCAGTAGATCTGATCGAACAGCGAAAAATCTTAGGTTCTATAGAACTAGAACCTTGTTGAACCTTCCGCATTTGATTCCCGATGCCTTCCCGGTCCGTGGGGAAGGAGGAGACAGCCCTATTACCTAGGACCGGGAAGACATTGGGAATCAAATTCGGAAGGTTCGACAAGGTTCGAGTTCTATAGAACCTAAGATTTTCCGCTGTTCGATCATCTCTAGTCTTCATCTGCCTGTAGAGCTGACTGGCATGGGTCAGCACCATGGCCAGTGATCAGCTGAGCACAGGAGAGCACAGACAGGTAAGTATGATGAGTGAACTTTTTGGAACTGCAGTAACACAGCTAAACGGCCATACTGACCCCCGTCCACCACCACCAAAGGTGTCTACAATGTGAGCATCAAAACTAGAGCATGGAGCAATGGAAGATGGCGGCCTGGGCTGAGGAATTATATTCTGTTCTACATCATGTGGACGAACTGGGGAAGAGATGAGACCAGGTACACTATGGGAAGAAGACAAGCCGATCGGGGCAGTGTGATGGGCAATGTTCTGTTGGAAACCTTGTGTCCTGGCATCATGTAGATGTTACTGTGAAACATACACCTACCTAACCATTGTACACTCCCCTGAAGGCAGATAATGCCCAGACCTCAATGCAAATATTGTTCAGGAATTTGGAAGATAAAAAAGAGATCAAGACTTTGATTCAACCATGAGGCTTGGTTCACACACAGTATATTTCAGTCAGTATTGTGGTCCTCATATTGCCAAACCAAAACCAGGAGTGGATTGAAAAGACAGAAGGGATCTGTTCACACAATGATGTAATTGAGTGGATGGCCGCCATTTAATGGCAAATATTTGCTGTTATTTTAAAACAACGGCTGTTATATTGAAATAATGGCCGTTATTTACTGTTATATGGCGGCCATCCACTCAATTTCAACTTTGTGTTTTCAATCCACTCCTGGTTGAGGTTGCAATATGAGGACCTCGATACTGACTGAAATATACTGTGTGTGAACCCAGTCTAAAGGGGTATTCGGGGAAAATTTACTTTCCCCCTATCCATAGGATAGGGGAAAAGTAGAAGGTCGTGGGGGGGTCTGACCTCTGACCCCCTTGCCATACCCGTACTGGGCCCCGCTTGCTCTCTAATGAATAGAGCCCTGGGTCAGCACGCGACCTGCGGCTCTATTCATTTCTCTGGAGTGGCAAAAAGAGACGAGTACACCGGAAGAGCCTTGTACTCTGCTCTTTCCGCTGCTCCATAGGAATGAAAGAGCCGTGGGTCGCGTGGTGACAGAACTGACAGGCCCGGTATAGAGATTGCCAGGGGGTTCAGAGCTCGGCCCCCCCCTGCAACCTCCTACTTTTCCCCTATTGTTACAGCCGCCGCGGCCACGCTGTCCGCTCTGACACCGCTCAATTACTTCCCTTCTGCCGAGCCCACGTCCTCCCATCCTCCTCCTCTTTCCCTGCTCCCTCTCGCCGACGCACTTGCAGGAGGCTGGGACGCGCGCGTGCCGGCACTGCTATGACTTAAAAGGGACAGTACTTCCCTAATTGGTTTGCACTTAATCACCTCCCCTATTATAGTGCACCTGTCCTGTTAGTCCCTGTTGGAACTTCTACATGCTTCCTAGTGTGTTCAGTCCCACCTGCCCGTTGTTACTGCCATCTGCGGTTCTCCCGTGTATCCAGCGGCCTGCCTGCTCGCCTACTATTCCTGCTACACCTCATCCACCGTCACTAGCAAGCCAAGCCAGGGGTAGCAACCTGGGGGTGGCCTGCTGCAACAAGTCCATCCCGCTTTGCAGTGGGCTCTGGTGAAGACCAGCACCCCCTTAGACTCCGCTCCCTGGTGCAGCTTCGGCCATCGCTAGTGACGGTCCAGAGGATCCACAACTCTAGTCGTTACACCTATCCCGTGTATAGGGGAAAAGTTAATGTTTCCCATAATACCCCTTTAAGATTCCGCAAATCAAGCATTAAAAAAAAACATGTTTGATCCTCCAGTATCTCTACCATTGACTTGCTGCAAATACCATGGAATATCTTGATATAATTTTTTGGGAATCCAGCCCTCCACCGTTCAACACGCACTATTAGTTTTAATATTGTGGCCGATCGGTGTATCTCTACTTATTCCCGGTGACTGCAGAGCGGTTTCTATTGAGTGATATCAGAGAAGGGGAGGGCGCTATTTAATCCATTCATTGGCACCCACCCCTAGCCATAAAGCTGCCAGACGCTCAAGACTGCAAGTATGGACGCTGTAAAGAGTTTTATGCTCCCAGCAATTATCCTGGATGCTGCCGGCGGTGGAAACAGGTAGCTCGTAGTCTATTAAACAAACACAGTAGCCCCCTCACTTTTATTTGACATTTTATTTGGCTGTGACAAATGAGCAGCCGTTGGATTATAACATAATTCGTCTTGTCTTTATTACTAGCACAAAGGACACCATTCATTAATTATTCTGCCGTTGTAGCTTAACACTAACTGGAAAGGTCCCTCTTCGGACAGATGGTGGGGACGATGTTATTTATATCAATCAGCCAAAATCCTCAACAAGGATTACTGTTCCTCAGAATACAATGATTCATTTCTTTTTTTTTTTTTTTTTTTCCTTACCCGCCCCTCACCCCAATCTCCCGTCTGCTTTCTGATATTTCTCTGACGGAACAAAAAAAAAAACAAAAAAAAAAAAACACTAAGATGACCACAACAAGGAATAAAAAAAAAGGAAAAGTTTACAATTAAACCGGTCAATTAGATCTGCCAACCGGCCATTAACACTAATGACTTGTTAATGTATGGTGGGCATAGGAGGGCGAGCGGGCAAAATGGAATTTCTGCTTATTTACTGATCCGAAACGATAATAATTACCTGGAATTAAAAACAAACAAAAACAAAGGAAATTTCAATTTTTTTATTTATTTATTTTTTCAATTTTTTTTGTATTCTGGATATTCAATTCATGTTTTTTTTTTTTTTTTTTTTAGCTGCCTTAGTCTCCTACATGGGAAGCAGATGCTGGATGACAACAACTAATGGCCCCCATTACAATGCCCATAGGGGCTATCGCTCAGCTTTCAACAGATATCAATCTGCATTGTTACGCAGAGTTTTCATTTCCTACAGCTCAGCTGCTGTGTCAGTATTTACTGCCGGTCTGGGGTTCTATTCATGAATAGGATTATATGGGAAGGGTTTCACTCTGTGGCATTATGTTGAGATGGGATATGAAAGAATGGAATAGAAGTGGCCAAATTACATGTAATGCTATTTTTAATATATATATATATATATATATATATATATATATATATATATATATATATAATGATAATAATATTAATAATAATAATAATAATAATAATAATAATAATAATAATAATAGTAATGTGTTAGGCGTAAGCAATGCTACATCTGCACCTGTATGCTATAGGACCACCTGCACCTGACGTTGCATTCTAGGGATTCATCCCAGTGATGCCCAACCTAAGAATCTCCATCTTTTGCACAACTTCAACTCCCAGCATGCTTTGTAATCTGCAGAGTTTAGCCCCAATGGTGCCCAAATTGTATCTCTCTAGCTGTTGCAACACTACAACTCCCAGCATGTCCTGACAACCTAAGTGCCTATGATGTCAAATCCGTCCATCTCCAGTTGTTACAAAACTACAACTCCCAGCATGCTCTGAAGTACCTTATGTTAAGGATCACTATCTCATGCACATGGAGGCTGTAAGGCAGGGATGGGGAACCTGCGGCCCTCCAGGTGTTGCAAAACTACAATTCCCAACATGCTCGGACAGTCAAAGGCTGTAAGGCATCACATAGCACCCTTGCAGCGCTCTGCTTTGGCTCTGTAAGCCCTCTATGTGGAATTGTATGGTGCAAAGGAGAAACATTAGGAGATGCAAAGGAGAAGCATTCATACAGAAAAAAAGGAAAACATATTAAATGAGTTGCCCACAGAAGTACAGTATGACCCCATGGACTATTGTAGGTGCCATTGTTGGAGCAATAACACAGTAGTGTGCATGAGAAGAGCAGATCAGGCCATTTACAGCAGGTGTTATTCACAGCTCTCCACCTCCCCCTCCCTGCACGAAGACCTTTACACAAGTCAAGGAGCATGCCTAGAAAACTCTTCCATAGAAGTTAACAAGTAGGCTCCAGACTAATGCTTCCTATAGAAGCTCAAGCAATATGGCTGTCCCCATGATAATGTACAATTACATTTAATTAAAATCAGAACATATATATATACAGAGCAGAACATATAATGTGTATATATATATATATATATATATATATATATATATATATATATATATATATACACACACACACACACACACACACTGTGATAGTCTGGTTTAAGAGTAACTTAGATTAAGATCGTTTTGCAAGAAGAGATCACAGTTTTCAAAATTGTGACTTGCTTTAAAGTGACTGTACCACCAGGCCCAGGCTGAAGCACTGGAGGCGGCCCGACCCACCCTTAGTGGGAGGAAACCCCAGCCCCTCTATGATAGGGTTCCATTGATTCTCATGGAGTCACATCATGGAGGGGCTTCCCACTAAGGGTGGGTCGGCACCTCCAGTGCTTCAGCCTGGGCCTGGTGGTAAAGTCACTTTAAGAGCATTTCTTTGGTTTAAAAGCTCCTTGTACTGGGTGGGAGCGCGAGTGGGGGAGGGGCATGGTCTGCATAGCGGGGTCTACAGCCATGTACTTTGACCCAGGAAGTCTCCCTCACCTTCCAAATCATAGCAGATCCACTTCAGGCTGGGGCTTACATCAGGGGACAGGACTGTGGAGGTAATTCTAGCCTGTTGTACTATGCTACTGCATTATGGGGATCTGCAGCTCCATCCTGTATCTACAAACTGCTGCTGTTTTTCAGGTCATGCCCTTACTATACATTATACTAAGGGCAATCTGATTGGTTGCTAGGGACAACTGAGCCAGTTTCACTTTACACCACAGGAAGTGGGTATCAGAAAGCGATGACTCTCACCGGGCCTTACCTTACAGCAGGGAGGCGACTGCTAGTGATAGTGTGGTACGGCCTTGTGTACAATGTGCTGACCGGAGAGGAAACATTGAAACATGAAGCAGATGCTGTGAAACAAGTGTTCATTCACTTATCCCAAAACACACACACACAAAGTCCAAAACAACTGAGCAGGAATAAATGAGGGGGGGGGGGGAGGCTTCTGTCCGGGCCTAGGTCGCCTTGACTTCACTTCTTCCACAGTGAATTATAAAATTCCTGTAATTCCGGGAGATTGACAGATTACATAATAAATCACACAAAACACGTCGGCAAAAAGTTAACTTTCATTGTTCTAAACCTTGTGGTGCAAATAAAAAAAAATAAAATAAAAATAGTTTGGCGCCCGAACATTTCCAGGGGCCGGTCGGCCACTACAAATATCAGCAGCATGCAAATCTCCTTTCAGGTTGTGATTAAGATTTTAAATGTATCCTTTTTGCTTTTAGTTAATGAAAAACAAAGTCTTGGAGGATCTAAGTTGTAATTTATTAAACATGAAAGGCTCCTTGATGAAATATAGAAATGAGATATATTTTGCATTTCAAAGATTTAAGCTGACAACTTACTCGCATGCAAATAAGGGCGAGAATGGTAAAAAAAAAAAAAAAACTAAAAAAAAAAAAAAAATATGGGGAGAGGAATGATTCTTGAGTGGACTTATTACAATAATGTGGCATGCAGATAAGACAAACACAGAGCATTAAAAGACATTCATTTCACTAAAGTCTTCAAATTGGCTTTTTCATGCCATTGTGTATTAATGTTCCTCTTCCGGAATGCCGCGTATTAAGCCGGCGTACAGAACCAGCCGTAAATTTCATAATTACAAAATTTAAGCAACACGACTACAACTCCTTTCCGCAATATGTCGACCCCCCCCCCCCCTCCGTTCGCTTCGGTAACGCAGAACTGCTAATGCATTTTAATCATTTATGTGTAAACAGTTGAGGATAAAATACTCTTAAGTTTATCAATTCCAAGAGCTGTTTATTTGCCGGCAAAATAGGCGCAGATTACATAATATATATCTTATCCTTTCTGCTCATCAAATCCTCATTTGCCGAATGCAAATTCTTCCTGGCTAAGTGCTCCTGCACCTCAATTTGAATGAATAATAGGATCAACTCTATTAAAATCAGTTTAGGGGGGCTTCGCCATTGGTGACACGTAAGCGAAAGGGAAGGGGGGGGGGGTTTAGAATGAAAATAAAAGGTCAACGTTGAGTTCTCCCCGGATGGAGTAATGTATCGCCGATGGCGTCTGTATCGAGAGACGGTGACACCCGCGCGTTGCTAAGTGGTTACATTTTGGGGGCTGCTTAGGATGTTGTTGTATTATAATCGCCTGTGATTGTTTTGGAAGGTTTATTAACACCGGGCTCTCTCTCGCTCTTTCCTGTATAATATAACCATCTACTATGTACTGTGCTTAGAATATATTGGTGGTGTATGATTCAATGGCTTATCCTAGGGGTAGAGAGCCTTGGCACTCCAGCTGCTGCAAAACTACAACTCCCATCATGCCTGGACAGCCATAGGTTGTCTAGGCATGATGGGAGTTGTAGTTTTGCAGCAGCTGGAGAGCCAAGGTCCCCTACCCCTGGCTCATCTAGTCTTCATTTGTATAATGCTCCTAAAATAGTATATATTTTCCCCATTAGGGGCATTGCTATTTTTCCCTCTTTCTGTATATATATATATATATATATATATATATATATGGCAAAATAGCAATACCCCATATATATATATATATATATATATATATATATATATATATATATATTATTTTATATATTTTTTGTAGATATTATATATATATATATATATATATATATATATATATATATATTATTATTATTTTTTTTTTATATATAATATTGTAAATACACATATTCCATGTGAAGAAGAAATTGTGATGGGAAGTATGCAGAAAAATGCATGTGTTATTGACCTCAATGGAAGAAACTTTTTTCTTTTCGCAGAAACCAATAGTACAGGTGATTTTAAGAAACTTTGTAATTGGGTTTATTAGCCGAAAAACTTATTTTTAGCATGAAAAAGCAGTTTGAAGCTCTCCCCCCTGTCTTCATGGTTGAGGGGAGGGGTGGAGGGAGATGAGGCACCAAAACAGGACAACAAAGAGTTAATTTACAGCTACATCACCGGGCTATCTCCTCTGAAGTCAGCACAGACCTCTCTGGCCTCTGAATACGACTTTTAACACAGCTCCCACTGTGTAATCCTTTGTTCTCTGCTGCCGACTAATCTCCCTCCTCCCCCTCCCCTCTCCATAGAACAGACAGGGCTCGACTGATGTAAAAGAGTTGAGATTTCCTGATAATAAGCAGTGAATGAGAGAGAGGAGGGGGTGGGGGCGGGGGGCCTGGAGAAAGTATTTTTGAATGCAGATAATGGCATATTTGCCTAATAAATCCAATTACAAAGTTTCTTAAAATCCCCTGTACTAAAAAAGAAACGACAGTGACACTTTAATGATTTATCATCAAACCAAAGGATATGGGTCTATTTGTAAAGTTTTGAGACTTGTTTAGGCGAAGGCTACAGTATGCAGACAATACTATTAAAAGGGGAACTCAAATTAACTGGTGTCAGAAAGTTATGCAGATTTGTAATTTACTTCTATTTAAAAATCTCCAGTCTTCCAGTACTTATCAGCTGCTGTATGTCCTGCAGGAAGTGGTGTATTCTCTACAGTCTGACACAGTGCTCTCTGCTGCCACCTCTGTTCATGTCAGGAACTGTCTAGAGCAGTAGTAAATCGCTATAGAAAATCTCTCCTGCTTTGGAAAGTTCTTGACATGGACAGAGGTGGCAGCAGAGAGCACTGTGTCAGACTGGAGAGAATTCACAACTTCCTGCAGGACATACAGGAGCTGATAAGT
This sequence comes from Dendropsophus ebraccatus, assembly GCF_027789765.1. Taxonomy (NCBI): domain Eukaryota; kingdom Metazoa; phylum Chordata; class Amphibia; order Anura; family Hylidae; genus Dendropsophus; species Dendropsophus ebraccatus. Next base: position 18,094,496 of record NC_091462.1, on the reverse strand, counting down.
ACTGAAAGACTGGCGATTTTTAAGTAAATTACAAAATCTTTTCTCACCTCTTTGCTGCCTCACCTCTCAATTGGTTTCCCATTGCCCCCAATAACAATGGAGTTGGATCCTCTACCACTGAGCCCCATGGCAGCTACTATGCATGCTACGCTGGTTGTGAATGGTTATGTCTCCTTGGGGAAGCTCTCCTCCAGGAAAGAAAGAGTTTGTTCTGCATGTCCTGCAGGAAATGTTTTATTTTCAGTCTGACACAGTGCTCTCTGCTGACATCTCTGGCCGAGACAGGAACTCTGTCTCGGTTTTCTATGATTCCCCATAGAAAACCTCTCCTTCTCTGGACAGTTCCTGTCTTGGCCAGCAGAGAGCACTGTGTCAGACTGAAAATAAAAATTTTTCCTGCAGGACATACAGCAGCTGATAAATATGGGAAGACTGAAGATTTTTTTTAATAGAAGTAAATTACAAATTTATATAACTTTCTGACACTAGTTGATTTGAAAGAAAAGGTTTTTTGCTGGATAACCCCTTTAAAATCTTTGAAAGGTGACTGGGGATTATGAACCAAATGTGCGGTGTTACAGCTTGGCTCCATCCATGTAGCGGCTATAAGTTGCAATACCGCACACAAACTGAGGACACGAGTGACACTGTTTTCGAAGGGAAGCGGCCATGTTTTTATAATCTATAATCCTGGATAATCCCTTTAACTTTCTTTTGGCCTAAACTATTGATCAAAGTAAATCAAAGGCGGCTTCCATGGTATGAGACATTACTAAAAGTTAGGAGCTGCCATGACATGCTGTGCTTGAGTTTTCTAACACCCTTAGCGCCACATGTCAGAGGTCAGTAACCTAGACTAAGGGAGAGTTAAATATATGTTGTGTCATCCCCTCTAACAATTCCTTCCATTATTGTTATTATCTTGTCAGTCTCCTTCCCCCAGTTCTGTGCTGCTGCTTTCTGCTGAAGACACAGGAAACTGCTGTATATACACTCTGTAATGCTGGCAGGGATAATCACAGTGAGGTCACCATCAACTTGACCTCAGATAAACCTGCCCAGCATTACAGAGTGCAGAGACAGACAGCCAGGTACACTTTTTATATGAGCCATCTCGGAAGGGAGGGGGGAGACGGAGAGAACAGCTCCCACACAATTTTCTGTGTCCTCAGCAGAAAGCAGCAGATCAGAACTAGGGGAAGGAGACTGAATAGATAATAATAAATATGGAACAAATTGTTAGTCTCCAGGAGGGGGGATGATTCAGCATGTATTTTACCTAACCGGAATACCCCTTTAAATGAGCTGTTATTGCATAATGGAATTGTAGTGTTGCCACAGTCCCCATTATCTAGACCAGGTGAAAGTGAAGGGAACCGTCAAGGCATGCTGAGACTTGTAGTTTTCCCAAACCCATAGTTCCACATACTGAAGAATCTTGTGAATCGTGTAAACAATAAATTAGACAATGGATTCTACAAATCAGCAGCTATAATAGCGTAGAAACAAGAGCAGCCTCTCCCGGAGTGGTGCCTTATTGTACTCTGCACATATAGGTCGTCTCGATGGAAATTTCTGCTAGTTTTTCCCTCATTTTAAAAGAAAGAAAGAAAAAAAAAAAAAAAAAAAAGCCCAGAAAAGAAACCGAAGCTCCTCCATTTCTAAGGTTACTGTGTTAGTTTAATTTTCACAGACGCAGAAGAATATTTTGAAGTGAGTAACATTTACCAAGTCATTAATTTTATGCAAACTAAGGAAGATGAAAGAAAAAAAATATCAATTATTTATAGATTGTTAAAATGTATCTTAGTGCCGAGCTACTGTATAGAAATGACAATTAGCCAGCCGTACCTACTGGAATTAATAATGCATACATCATGCTCTTTGGGCATCTAATAAGCAGCTCCACAAATCTTACATTGTTTGGGACACCAAACAGAAAATGTCATGAAAAACAACCGACATCACCGATTCGGCCAATTCCGCAGCTCATGTGACATTAAGATGTCTGTTGAACAAAGTGAATACAATGATGTGGTTATGTACCGCGTCGCTGGGAGAAACTTCAAGGATTGCTGGAACTTATTCCGGTGTCTGTGACAAATGTAATACAGAAAAAGCCTTATTCTTGCTTTGTACTATGTTCTGGGAGTTTTCTTATACGGCATAGCACCCTTAAAGGGGTTATTCAGTGTTAGAAAAACATGGTCACTTTCTCCCAGAGACAGCACCGCTCTTGTCTCCAGTTCAGGTGTGGTTCCCAATTTAGCTCTATTCACTTTAATGGAACTAAGTTTATAAAACCTGCACCCAAACTGGAGACAAGAGCGGTGCTGTCTCTGGAAGAAAGTGGCCATGTTTTTGTAGTACTGGATAACCCCTTTAGGGTGCGTTCACACATACAGGATCCACAGCAGATTTGATGGTGCAGATTTGAAGTTGGAGATTCAAAGCAAATCAAATGTGCTGCGGATCTGCTGCAGATTAAGATCTGCACCATCAAATCTGCTGCGGATCCTGTACGTGTGAATGCACCCTTAGGCCATGTTCACACAACGCATATTTTCGTAAAAGTATGGCCGTTGTTGCCGACTGCAACAACGGGCATGATTAATACGAAAATATACGTTACCTTGCCGTCTATGGAACCCCGGCCGGAGTGTATACACATAGGGGAACAAGAAAAGGGAACTCTGAGCCTTATAAAGATATATAAGTGGAAAAAATCATTACATAATTTTGGAACTTAAAAAGGGGACTGTTATTTCAAAGTGGTCAAACACTGATTTTACATGGATATACCTTTTGGTGCCATGTTAAGGCTATGTTCACACATCATTTTATAATATTGATCGCTATTCGTATAGTAACGGACATTATTTGCTGTGAAATGATGGCCACCCAATAGAAATGTCCATAATTTTGAAGGGATGTGAACATAGCCTAACATCCACGGGCTCCATAAATCACAAATGCTATGGAGAGCGAAGCTGCGGGCCGGCATCATGTACCATTGTAATGCCAGGAGGTCAGAACCGTTTTTTGCAAATTTGGCCCACTGCAAAGACTTAAAGTTAAAGTTGTGGCATTGGTCAACATAAAATGCCTACACAGAAAAACAGGTGTGGCATGTAAACCACTAGGCACCAATAGAGAAAGAGTTAAATGATGCAAGAGAGTCCTAGAAACCTGTTAGCTCTCCTGGCTTGCCAATTTTCCCTATCTGGATTAGGAACAGTAACTTCTATTAGAATTTTTCTTTTAACTGTTTCTGCTTTTAGAGCAGAGCTGTGACAGGGGGCCTAGAAAACAAAGTGTTCACAATGGGAGGGGGTTCGATCAACTCCAGTGGTGAGTCAGGTTGATGTGGCTGGCAGGTTCAGCCACAGCATTCAATGGGAACTCACCACCAGCACGTCCCTATTTTTCCACCTCCTCTATTTTATAATCATGTCTCTCGTGCTTTCTCTGCTTACTTTGATAACTATGCAACAGGAAAGCAAAATCCTCCCGGAGGTTTCGGTGGTTGAGAAAAACATCTATGTCAGTAGACATAGTCCATCCCACAGGATAGCCGTACAAAAAAACTTTAAGCAAACAACTGGAATTATATTCTAAATATTACACCATCCATTGATATGATCAAAACATTTTTGAAGGTTGGATAAAAGTAAAAAAAAAACAAACAAACAAAAACAAACATAAAATAGTCACCAAAAATTCTGAATCTCAAACAGGGGACACATTGAATTCAGCTCCTGCCTAGAGCATTGACTGCATTAATCTGGTGGATTGTTTACCTATGGGGCGGGAGGGACATAATCTTCTGAGAAAATAACAATATTTTTTTGAATTTGTTTGTCGAAAAGTTAATCATTTCGTTTCATTTATGGAAGGCTTACAATTCCAATCACGGAGGTGCCAAATGTTATACCTAACGCTCTACGGCGTATTTTTTTTATTTTTTAAACCTCAGTATTTTCGTGTCTTTGTATGATTTTCTGTGCGGACCTGAATCGTTCGCTGCCTGGTGTCCCTGTGAAAATGTTCGTTAGCATCGCTCATAAAAACCCAATTCATCAATGTGAGCATAATTTGCTCTGAACGGAAAGCTCACAAAAGGGTGAATTTGTTAGATAGACAGGTGGCCTGAGATCTCTCTCTGATACTGAATGATATGAATAATAGATTCTGGTAAATGTATGCCAAGACTTGAGTTGTAAACACAGCTGCCTCCATTCCCGTCCAGAATAACAGCTTTGAGAATGAGAGCAGAGGAACTACATAGATCCACCTGAGGACTGAGCCTGGATTCACACAGAACAGAACACTAACACAGGCGCACTGTCACATACTTGGAAAAAACAAACCCATAAAATGCATTATGCTCAGTGGTCCATAGATTTCTTGGGTTTCTGAACTAAACCAATTAATAGTTTGACAGACATGTCTAAATAATGACCGCATCATTAAACTGCAGCCGAACGCGAGCGATGGAGGCGACGTCGGAGCGCTCAAAGAGACGGTCGGAAAAGTGACAAAAAATTCTTATGTACGCGGTTCAACCCTTGTGAGTAGAATTCAACTCTGTTCCCAAAAATATGAATTTTTTAAAAATGGCGTCACTTGCGTCACTTGCTGAAACACTCCTAGGAGAATCGGTCCACATTTTCTTTGGTGTTCCTCTCTTGGCATCTGGTCTTGGAAGAAGTGATGGATTACTTTAAAGAGAATGTAGTTCAGTTACATTGCTGATTATTTTTTTACCTAAATCAATCAGCGCCGCGGCAGGGACCCCAGTGGCGCAGCACTTTTTCTTGAAACGCGACCTGTTTCCCGCGTGGGCGCTAGTCTTTTCCCGAGCACTGGACTGGCCCAGAGCACTGGGGGCAGGCCCACCGACCCCCAGAGTGATGAAACCCCCTCCTCTCCGTCACTGAGGGAAAGGGATATTGTTACACTGGGGGCGCTGGGCCTGCCCCCAGTGCCCCAGGCTGGTGCTTGAGAAAAGACCATCGCTAAGTGGGAAACAAGGAAGCGTTTCAAAAAGGACTGTGCCTCCGGTATCCCCACGCCGGCACCGATCGATTAAGGTGGGAAAAAGCAGCGATGTATCTGATGGTACATTCACTTTAAATTTAATTTGGCAAATGTGAGAGAGTTCCCCCACGCAAAGCATGACCAGAAAAGGGATGCGTTCCTGCTCCTGTAGAGTATACTGAACCATTGGGTCTGCTGCAGGATGCCCAGTCCTATGAATGTAATAAGTGAAGGCTGCCATATATACAGCAGTGCCCATTACCTTTAGGACGCTCAGTGGATAGGGAAGAAACAAATTCAAAATAAATCACAAAAAGTTGAGATAAGCCACTGCCAGAGCAGACTGTCTGTAATCTCCCCCCATAGAAGACCATGCCAAACATTCATGTGTATGGGGAGATCAGAAGAGAGAGACGTTGGTTGAACGTTCATTCAGCCGACAGTTACTGAAAGTCTAAGGGTGCTATCACACTAAGCGATTTTTTAACGATTAACGTTAAACGATCTCAATTGACTGCTATTGCTAACGACCTGAAATCGTTTGCTCAATTACACGGAACGATGATCTTTACTTACAATTGCTCTTGCGGTCGTCGCTATTGCGTGCACCGCTACTGTGAACGACGTCTTATTCCATGTGAACGATTTGCGAACGATCAACGATAAAAATAGGTCCAAACTCTATCAAACGACTTACGATTTCTCTTTGGTCATTTAATCGTTGTCTGCTATTGCACTAAACGATTACAATCTAACGATTTTTTGAACGATGATCGTTCCGTTTAATAGGGCCCTAAGACAACTTCTTGAGAGTTCTAAAAAAGAAGCGGCCATATAAGTTTTATTGATTTATACTGGTGAAAAATAACAATGTTATAATTTTATTCTTTGAAACGACCCATCAGAATACCAGCAGAGTCCCCAGAAGATCAGACTCTATTTATTAGACATTATAAGATTGCTGATGAATAAAGCCCCCCTGGTCCCTGTAGTCTGCCCTGATATTATTTCCTTTCTTATTATTTTAAGATAGATATATGTTTATAACATGCAGGTTTACATTCTGTTATTGTAGATTTACCAACCACATCTGCTGGAAGTTTGTGCTAAGCATCTACTACTCTTTTAGTAATATTTCCTGATTTTTCCCACAGTAACTTGATTGTGTCTCTCCTGAACCTTATTTAGCCCTTTAAAATATTCTCTCTTTTCTCCAAACTATACAGATTTAGATCCTTAAAGGGGCGGTGTCATGAAACCAGGTAAAATCAGATGTTGTACCACATACATATATGTAAGGGAGAACAACTATGATAGTAAAGTAGCATACATCACTGTACCATCTATCTATTCACCCCCTGGTTTCCTCTCTAAATTGTGACCCTTCGGTTACCATGCAACAGTGCAGATACTTTCCCACAATCCCCCTTGCTACATGTGATGTAAAAACCAACTGCCAGTGCTATTGGGACAAATCGTTTTACTGCGCATGAGTGACCCAACCTAGAGGATGCCTTAAAGGGGTATTCCGGGGAAAATGAACTTTTCCCCTATCCACAGGATAGGGTAAAAGTAGAAGATAGCAGGGGGGTCTGACCCCTGAACCCCCCGGCAATCTCCATATCGGACCCTGGCTGGCTCTGTTATGAACACGACCCATGGCTCTATTCATTCCTATGGAGTGTTGGAAAGAGACGAGAATGCCGGAAGAGCGCTGAGATGACCTTCATCCAGCACTTTTGTGTTGCTGTCTGAACCATAAGTCATGGGGGTCCTCTGTGGCTTATTCCCGCCCTGTTGACCTTGATTGATAGATCTCTCCCTATCAAATAGAGAGAGACTGGTCAATCAAGGCTGAGGAGGGAAGAAGCTGATATGGACCTCCCAGATGTCTACCAGTGGATCAGGCATCAAAAAAGTGATACTAGGGTCCCTTTAAAACATAAAACTTCTATTTATACCTGCAAAGAGTTGTGGTTTACATGCACTGCCATCACCTAAGAGGATTCTGTCACTTGGTTAATGCTGCTTTAAATGAATTAGTGACAGAAATGCTGAACAGATCAGTGTATTACTTTCATCATTCTGCTGAGCCGTTCTCCTAATATGCAGGAGAATAGAATTCTTGCCACACCCCTCCCCCCGCTTCCAGCTGCTGTTGACAGTTGCTGCCTATACACAGCATTTATAGATAAATGGCAATTGGCAGCTGGTGGGCGGAGTTTGCTGGAGCTCAGGAATATGCAGGACTACTGATTATATATTCGGGAGGATATCGCAGAATCAGCTGAACAGAACAATGTAAGCGATCCATCGTTCTGTTCAGCTTCTCTGTCACTAGTTTATGTTACTCTTAAATAGGACAGAATAAACCTACTGACAGAGTCTCATTAACATTAGTTTCATGCATAGTCTTGAAAAAAAGAAAAAAGAAAAAAAAAGTGTGAGAGCAGATCTATCTATCTATCTATCATCTATCTATCTATCTATCTATCTCCTATCTATCTATCTATCTATCTATCTATCTATCTATCTATTATCTATCTATCTATCTATCTATCTATCTCCTTATCTATCTATCTATCTATCTATCTATCTATCTATCGATCTATCTATCTATCTATCTATCTGGCTTGAGAATGACCCTGTGAGAGGGTCGAAACGTCGCCATTTTTGTACCTGTGTTGATGGAATAAATTTTCTTATCACATGTTGGAGTGCTGCGGATTTCTGTGGACTGTGTTTGGGATCCCTGGCCAAGGGACTTTCTTCGCTGGCACCCACGTCTTTGTCCCCGGATGTGCGGCTTTTTCCTGCGCTATCTATCTATCTATCTATCTATCTATCTATCTATCTATCTATCTATCTCCTATCTATCTATCTATCTATCTATCTATCTATCTATCTATCTATCTATCTATTATCTATCTACTATATATCTATCATCTATCTATCTATCTATCTATCTATCTATCTATCTATCTATCTATCTATCATCTATCTATCTATCTATCTATCTATCTACTATATATCTATCATCTATCTATCTATCTATCTATCTATCTATCTATCTATCTATCTATCTATCGATCGATCGATCTTTAGGTAATCTATCTATCTTTAGGTAATCTATCACCATTATATCTATTTACTAGCTATATATATATATATATATATATATACAGTATACGATCTCCATTCTTCCTTAACACTAAAATAATCTTTAAATTGACTCTTTTAGTTAGAACCCCCCCCCCCCAGCCCCGAGCAGCCTCCACAGAGCCGGCCATAACGTAAGGACATAAAACAAATGCAGTGACCAGGGTTTCTACAATTCACTCCTAGCACATAATCACAAAATGTAATATTATGTTAGCGGAGAGCAGAAAAAAGGAACACAATCTGTCTGCGGCTTTCACTGGTTTTTAATACTGTACAAAGATCCTGACGAGATCATAAAAGCAATTTTCCGAACTCACTTGATGATATTTGGAGGTGAATTTGTCAATGTTACAGACAATAATTGCAGCACGCCAGTATCATTCAACTCATAGCAACTGCGGGAAATATCTTCAGCGCTCGCCCTGGTTATTTAAGATAGAAAGCCACAGAGAAATCGAGAAAAAAAAAAACCGGGGGAAATGGAACACACACCGATCTAGGAAAGAGACTAAGTTACTGCAGGTGTCACATATACGTCTTATCACGTCAGGGCTCTTAAAGGGGCACCGCAGTGTTTGTGGCTAAATCACTGGATACAGGTCCCGAATCCATGAAGAATTTTTACATGTTATCTCTCAGGCCATATACTGTATAGGGTATATACAATAAATGGTAGAGTGCCCCCAGGGGGTGGAAGCCCCACTACAACTGCCCAAGTGGCTTTAACTATAATTCTGCCTATGTATACTACAATGGCAGACAATGAGGCTGCTATGGGGCCTTGGAGGCAGCTTTCTATGGATGTATAAACCAGTATAACTTGTATATAGGAGGCAGTATTATAGTAGTTATATTCTTGTATATAGGAGCAGTATTATAGTAGTTATATTCTTGTATATAGGAGCAGTATTATAGTAGTTATAGGTGTGAGGTGCAGCACTCTGTTTCTTCCCTGAACCGCATTTTGTTTCTCTCTTTTCTCCGTGTTTTGCACTCCTCCTGGTGAGACCCACATGACCGCAATCAGCAGGAGACACCTGAGTGCACATGGTTTTAATCCCTCCTGTTTTTTCCCATTCTGTTTGCTGCAGCTATGGTGAGTGTAATACCTTATCCAGACTTGTGCTGCTTGGGGGCGACCTTCTCCGCCGGCGGTGCTGGCCGGGTTCTGGTGTGGTGTTTTTGGGTCTGGTCCTGTGGCATGGGGGTCGCAGGGCCGTCCCATGGCCCCCGTTCCCTGACTGTGCGTGCCTGCGGGGTTGGTGGCCACTGACTGGCACGGTGTGGACTTAGTGTAGAGACCCATGTGTATCAGATACCGGCACGAGGTACATGGGGCAGTATGGCTTGATCAATTCATACACAAAATTCTGATGTGTTTTTTATTTAGCCTAGGGGCACTAGTATCAGCCATAGGTGTGAGGTGCAGCACTCTGTTTCTTCCCTGAACCGCATTATAGTAGTTATATTCTTGTATATAGGAGGCAGTATTATAGTAGTTATATTCTTGTATATAGGAGGCAGTATTATAGTAGTTATATTCTTGTATATAGGAGCAGTATTATAGTAGTTATATTCTTGTATATAGGAGGCAGTATTATAGTAGTTATATTCTTGTATATAGGAGCAGTATTATAGTAGTTATATTCTTGTATATACGAGCAGTATTATAGTAGTTATTTTCTTGTATATAGGAGCAGTATTATAGTAGTTATATTCTTGTATATACGAGCAGTATTATAGTAGATGTATTCCTGTACATAGGAGCTGTATTATAGTAGTTATATTCTTGTATATAGGAGCAGTATTATAGTAGTTATATTCTTGTATATACGAGCAGTATTATAGTAGATGTATTCCTGTACATAGGAGCTGTATTATAGTAGTTGTATTCTTGTATATAGGAGGCAGTATTATAGCAGTTATATTCCTGTATATAGGAGCAGTATTATAGTAGTTATATTCCTGTATATAGGGGCAGTATTATAGTAGTTATATTCCTGTATATAGGAGCAGTATTATAGTAGTTATATTCCTGTATATAGGGGGCAGTATTATAGTAGTTATATTCCTGTATATAGGAGCAGTATTATAGTAGTTATATTCTTGTATATAGAAGCAGTATTATAGTAGTTATTTTCTAGTAGTTATTTTCTAGTAAATAGGCAGCAGTATTTAAGTAGTTATATTATCATACATTCAGGCAGTTTTATAGTAGTACTTTTTTTTTATGTATAAATGTCCAAATTCAGTTATGATTGATTTCATAATTTATATTTGTAGCTGAATGGAACTATGTTCTTCTATTACAGCGCTCCAAATCCCCTACTTCCCCTTCACACAGTGTGATAGAGTTTAATGCAGGAATTCTGGCTGCTTGATCACACCACCTGGAGGAGTTTATTGAAGTTGGCTTAGTTCAGCTCTCCTTTACGTCAATGATACATTTGTCTTCTTTTAACCTCCTGAGTCCCCTCTAGTGGCAGCTGCAGGCAGCCAAATATGTCTCTCTTTATGACTGTGAAGAGAAGCAGGAGATATGGAGATCTCTGAAAAATAGAGCCCTGACCTTTCTAAAAATATATCATAAAATAAGTAACAAAAAAATCCAACGGTAAATACACTGCTAACCACACAAACAATAGCTGCCTGGAGCTTTTTGGTGGTCAGACAGACAAACTGTCTTCCAGATTGCAGATACGCAGCTCTGGCTTTAACCATCTCCTCCACAAAGATGATGCTACACCCTGCTTCATTTTGTCTTGTTCTGTTTGTTAGTAGAGACAGATTTCCCTTGACAACAAGTAGTAAATAGAAGATTGTAAAGAAGAGTGTCCTAGTGGACGAGAGTTTAGAGCTCTTTTTCTGGGGTGAGTAATCAATTGTTAAATTAAACGTTAGGAACCACGTAGGGTTTCAAATGGACGGAAATTATTTGGAACAACAGTGACCATGTAAACGAGCTGTTCCAAATATAGTACCACACCTCTGCTTAGGCTGTATGTGATATCCCAGTGGAGAACTATTCACCCTAATAGAGTTTAGGGTTGGTTCATGATCTTCATTGTGTATGTTTCATTGTGTGAAAGTCACATTGAAACATATGTGTGAACATATGAAAAAAATGGCCATATTTTGCAAAAGCAGGTCATAAATAGTGATGAGCAGACCTGTAGTGTTTAGGTTTGTTGGGTTCAGACTAACTTGGTTTGGGAATTCGGACCAGAATCCGGTCCCCATTGAAGTCAACGGGGACCAGAATATTTAGGCCCCAAATTTACAGTCTGGCTCCCAGGGCATTAAGTTTGTCCCCTGCAATTTGTGTATTGCAATTTAAAAAACTTATCTTGACTTCAGTTCATATTCCAGAGATCAAGACCCAACTGACTACATCTGTAGCTTTATGTACTAAAAGGTTTTCCAGGATCAGAAAAAAAACCATGGCTGCTTTGTTCCATAAACAGCGCCATTCTTGCGCGTGGTAATACATCTCGGTTCTATTAACTATTAAACACAAACTAAGATGTGAACCTTGCCTAAGCTGCACTTCCTCATGCAACCTGTGGACAGATTTGGAGCTGTTTTTTTTTTTAAAAATTCCGATATCTGCAACACTGACATCTGCTGGTGAAAAGACTGAACTACACTCAACACAATATGGCTAAACTATAGCTGGACCTTTCCCAAACAAAACACAATGCAAAGTTGAATATTTACCAGGCACCTATATAAGAAAACATCCTGTTAGCCTAGCCCGGAGAAGAGACTATACAGCATTGTACACGGGGATACATGACCTTCTGTTTAAGACGAGTGATGTTCTCCAAAGTGGAAGATAACAGTGTAACGGAACTATAAAAATAACTCACTATCATGAATATTAAGGGAGAGGAATAAAATCAACGTGACTTTGAAAAGGACTGTGATTTATTAGCGCTGATTTGCTTGTAAATTATGACACAAAGTATTCATTTTAGCCGCTCAGGAACATGTGCAAATTTAAGCTTGCTGGACACATCCTGCAGACCTTGACATCTGCTACTGAATTCATGCTAGTATTCCTGGCGCCAGCTTCCTTATGCATGGCTATTGAGGTTACACTCTTGTTAGTGGGGCCTCACTGTATTCCTCGACTTTCCTTCTCCTTAATGCCGTTTCACATACTTTATTCTTCCGTCTCTTACAAATGTTTTCTTTTTTTTTTTCTTCTCTAAAGGTTAGTTTTGATTTATCTTTAATAAAGTAGAGGATATCCAGCTGCAGCTCCTCCAAATACTTTCATCTGATAAATAGTGTTCCCTGAGTCAAGAGGTTTCATTAATATATGGATGAAGTTCTTGGCGCGCAGAGTCAGGATTTCCCAGTGCTAAGTGTTAATGTTTTTCATATCGGTATTCGCCGCCGTAATCTACATGGTCAACCACAATGTGTTAATCAGAATTGATTTCTTGGCCAGGTTTGGATTTGAATGGGAAATATGTCTCGGGTCTATTGACATCGTCACCTTTATGCCTGTGTATTGTCTTTATGAATTAGGCCGGGGTGGAAGAGACGGCTGGTGTGGAATTTGCAGGGAGGGAAATGAAAAAGTTGAATTATTTTGACTTAAAGGAGAAGTCCGGTGAAAATCTTTATTAAAGTTCTGTAGTTATCCCCAATATACACTGATTACAGTAAATGCTTTTTTCCCTGCACTTACTACTGCATCAAGGCTTCACTTCCTGGATAACATGGTGGTGTCACTTCCTGGATAACATGGTGATGTCACTTCCTGGATAACATAGTGGTCACTTCCTGGATAACATGGTGATTTCCCTTCCTGGATAACATGGTGGTGTCACTTCCTGGATAACATGGTGGTGTCACTTCCTGGATAACATGGTGATGTCACTTCCTGGATAACATGGTGGTGTCACTTCCTGGATAACATGGTGATGTCACTTCCTGGATAACATGGTGATGTCACTTCCTGGATAACATGGTGATGTCACTTCCTGGATAACATGGTGGTCACTTCCTGGATAACATGGTGATGTCACTTCCTGGATAACATGGTGATGTCACGACCCAACTCCCAGAGCTGTGCGGGCTGTGGGCGCTGGAGAGGATGATAGTAGGGGGAAACTGAGGGACACAGGGCACTGGATGGACACTGGAGGGACACTGAGCATCCCCCTGCCATCATCCTCTCCAGCAGCCACAGCCCGCACAGTTCTGGGAGTCAAGTCATGACATCACCATGTTATCCAGGAAGTGACATCACCATTTAATCCAGGAAGTGACATCACCATGTTATCCAAGAAGTGAAGTCTTGATGCAGTAGTAAGTAAAGGGAAAAAAGCACTTTATGTGTATTTCCCATAATAAGTGTATATTGGTGATTTGTATAACTTTTTTGGGGGGCAATACAATACTTTAATAAAAATTTTTACCGGACTTCTCCTTTAACCCCTAGACGACCCAGGGCGTATAGTTACGCCATGGAAGTCTGTCCCCAGACGACCTAGGGCGTAACTGTACGCCCTGGGTGTTTCTCCCGCTATGAAGCGTGCTCCGGAGCGGAGCGCGCTTCATAGCAGGTGGGGGCCGGCTGCAGTGAGCAGCCGGGACCTCACCGGTAATGACACGCTGCAGCGATCGCGCTGCCGCGTGTCATTAACTCCTTAAACGCCGCGGTCGCGGCGCGATCGCGGCGTTTAAGTGTAAGTGACAGGGGGAGTCCCCTGTCACTTACCGATCGGGACCCCCGCAGTGTGACTGCGGGGGTCCCGATCGGTAAAACGGACTGCAGGAGGTCTCTCACCTGCCTCCATGCGGTCCGATCGGCGATCTGCTACTCTAAGCCTGCACAGGCAGGCTTAATGAGCAGATCGCCGATAACACTGATCAATGCTATGCCTATGGCATAGCAATGATCAGTGTAAAATCAGACTAATGTATGTACAAGTCCCCCAAAGGGACTTCAAATGTGTAAAAAAAAAAAAGTTAAAAACACTAACACACTACCCCAAAACCCCTCCCCCAATAAAAGTTGAAATCACCCCCCTTTCCCATTTTATAAATAAAACATATAAAAATAAATAAATAGATAAACATATAATATACCGTAGCGTGCGTAATTGTTCGATCTATTAAAATATAACAAGCGTCATTGCGAATGGTAAACGGCGTACACGAAAAGAGGGAAAAAAGTGCGCGGATTACCGATTTTATGTTACATTATATATATAAAAAAATTAATAAAAAGTGATCAAAACGTCCGATCTTCACAAATATGGTATTAATAAAAACTAGAGATCATGGCGGAAAAAATGACACCCCATACAGCCCCGTAGGTGAAAAAATAAAAACTTTATAAGCGTCACAATAGTCCCATTTTATTTATAATTAATTGCCAAAAAAAAAGGATTTCATTTAAAAAAAATATATAACATTAGATAATCTGTGTAACCTGCATATGGTTGTGTTCGGACTGACCTATAGAATAATTGTATCATGTCGCTGTTACCATATAGTGCATTACGTAGACACAGGAACCCCCCAAACGTTACCATATTGCATTCTTTTTTGCGATTTCACCAATTTATATCTTCATAAATAATATATTTGGGATTCCATCATACATGTTATGGTAAAATGAATGACGCCATTACAAAGTACAACTATTCCTGTAACAAATAAGCACTTACATGGCCTGTAGATAAAAAACTGAAAGTGCTGGAGCTCTTAGAAGGGGAGGAGGGAAAAACGGAAACACTAAGATCAAAATTTGCGCGGTCCACTGGGTCATTTTGGGCCTGGTCCTCAAAGGGTTAAAGGGGTACTTTGACATCCAAAAAATAAATAAGCTGCATAGGCATAGTATATAGTCATGAAATAATTCAAAACATATTTTTTGGGAGGGTCTTGTTTCTGTGTGTCATGATTATACTTCCTGGTTGAGAAGTTGCACAGTACTACAATTCCAAGAATGCATTATTTTCCCTCAGCTGTTCATCACAATCCTACCACTCTTCTTACTCCCCTCCCTTTCTTGCCAGTTCCCCAGACAAAGCCGTTGCAGAACATCTAATTAACTATATCAGGTCTGAAGAAGCGGGCATGCGCGCAAAACAGCTGTTGCCTTACTTCTCAATAGGTGCTTGGCGTTCAGCCAAACAGCCCAGTATGTCCTGTGTATTTTAATGCTGCATGAATAAAGAGTAAAGAAGATCACATCTAGTGGTGAGTGCCCTTTTCATTTTTCTACTGCTTCTTAACTATATCAGTGATTGCAGCACCCGATGCATCACTCCCTGTCTGCTCTTTCTTTTGCATCAATAATGACAAGGCAGTATGCTGGAGCAGGTGTAAATTTCTGCACAGTTCCTGAGCCAAGTGCAGGTCCCACCGGATTAGGCGTGCGCCTCTTAGTGCATCTGACAGGGTAATTGGGGCCAGGGCCTAATTTAAAACTGGCATATGAGTACACTGGTCTTAATAAACGTCCCCCTTCATGTATGTTCACATCTGTGAAGGTTTGTGCACCGTCAGGTATTTTTATCAAGGTGAGTCCAGGGAATATAAGAATCCGAGCTCCGATAGCAAAGAAGGGAAAATGTTTCATATAAAAGAAATTTACACAGTGGAAGTTGGCAGGAGCGGATCTAAGCGTTGCTATTTTTCCCAAAGTACGAGTGGAACCGACAATTTGTGCCATTCACAAGCAACATCTGAAAGCTAGGCGCACAGCCCTGAGAGTGTCCTAGAATGGCTCTCAAGTAAAAATGTTTGAGGCACCTGGAGATCAGCGCATACGGCAAGTACAAGTTAAAAAAAAAAAATCCAGCGCTTGTAATGTGACACTGGGCAATGCAGTACAGGCAGAGACACAGAATTGCTGATGCTGCCGCTTTTCGGACCACTGTAGTTATGTCAAGTTTTACAATACAAGCACTGGAGTCTTTCTCTTCATTGTGGATTATTTGGTGCCACCAGCATCTCCTCCGTATGTCCTTTCATGAGTATTACTGGAGAACCCTGTTAGTACAACCAGCTTTGGAGGACGTTTATTATACATAAAAAAAAAATTGTATGTTTTTGTGCACCGATCGACTGTGCAAAAATTAGCAAGTTGGGTTTTGAAAAAGTGGGTGGAGTGTTCTGTAAAGGGGCGTGGTCATGGTGCCCCGTCATATTTACTTTGAGTTATGGCAGTGGACTGGCATACATTTCGGAGTTTCAGCTGTCTCAGAAGCGAGGAGGGAGGAGGGGGAGACAGAGAGAACAGCTCACACACAATTTCTTTGTGTTTTCAGCAGAAAGCAGCAACTCAGAACTGGGAGAAAGAGACTGAATAAATAATAACAAGTATGAAATAAATTGTTAGTCTCACCATGGGCAACAACATAAGAAAAGTTACGTTTGAGTGGAATATCCTTTTAAATGTCTGGGTTGGGGATTTTAGGTATGACATCCATAAAGCAGTCTTGTGCAGCCACAGCTTCTGTGCCTGCTTAATCAATCAAATTTATTTTGCTTCCTTTCCCCTCTTGCAGCATGAAAATCAGGAGATGCTGCAGTTTCATTCCCCTCCTCTCCCTCCATATCGGCTACATATTATTTTGCACTAGATTGAAGTTTTTTTTTTTCTAAACATTTGTTCAGAGCTTGTAGAAAGATAATGTCATATTCCTATAATAAGATATATTACAAAGATTTATGGGTTAACATATAATACTGATTTATAAAGACATAAATCGAGAAATTTGCTTTATTTGAATAGTAAAGAAAGCACAGAAAACCGTTAATCTTAAGGCTCCATTTATATCATGCCTGGGTCATACATCTGGGGAATTTTAGAAAATTGGCAAAAATAAATGCCCATGTACAGTAAACCGCAGCATCCTTTGAGTTTAATGGTTTAATGGACCAAACTCGATGGCAGTGGAAGGGATCAATGGTGGATAATAATGTGAGTGGTTTGGGTGAGGAGACTACACTGGCAGGCCATATACTGACTTGGAGCCATCTACTAAAGATGGGACTATACTGGGGGCCATGGCCTAAAGGGAGGACTACAAAGGGGGCCATCTACAATAGGGAGACTACACGGGGGGGGGGGGGGAATCTATTATATGGGAGATTCATAGAGGGCCATCTACTATAGAGGGACTACACAGGGGCCATCTATTATAGGGGTATGCAACCATCTATTATAGGAGGACATACACAGGGGGCCATCTATTATAGGGGTATGCACCATCTATTATAGGAGGACATACACAGGGGGCCATCTACTATAGGGGTATGCACCATCTATTATAGGGGGACGTACACAGGGGGCCATCTACTATATAGAGAATGCACAAAGGGCTCACTGATGCGAGGGAGCTTATCGCTCTACAGTCCCGCATCAGTGTGCCTGTGCAGGTGTGTGTGTGTGTGTGTATGTGGGGGGGGGGGGCAGCTAGTTGGGGGGAAAGCCCACATTTAATCCTCTACTGGAAGGGATTTATTACTCTAATCAGATCTCACATCCCTATCCCTATCCCTGTCTACATGATAAGAGGATCCTAAATATAAAGGGGCAACAGTCTAATAGGAAGAAAGAATAGCCTAACTAGTTGAGCAAATACCTGTAGGTGACATAGTAGCACAGTAGGGATGGTCCAAACCTGCCGAGGTTCGGGTTCGTATGAACCCGAACGCTCGGCAGCAGATTCCCTCTGTCTGCCCGCTCCGTGGAGTGGGGGGATCCAGCAGGAGGAACGCCTGGAAAACTGGGATACAGCCTATGGCTATGGCTGTATCCCAGTTTTCCAGGCGGTCCTCCCGCTGTATCCACCCTCTCCACGGAGCGGGCAGACAGCGGGAATCATTACCGAGGGTTCGGGTTCGTACGAACCCGAACCGAAGTCGGTTCGGACCATCCCTATAGCACAGTTTGCAGACATTTGATGGTTAGGCAACAGTTCCATCGTCCAAGAGTTCACATGGAGCATGCAGCAGGTGATAAAAGTTCGGTCCAGTGGTCCAATAATCAGGAAAGTTTAACAGGGTCAAATCAGAAGACATTGGATGCAGTCCTAAGGAGTTCACAAAACAAGGATACAGCTAATGACTGTATCCATGTTTTCTTGGCAGCCATAGGGCTGTATCCAATGTCTTCAGCCACCGGTAATCAAATGTTGAGCGTTCAGGTTCGGACTAACCCAAGAGTGGCATACTCTTTGCAAATATGGCAATTATAATGTAAATGGGGCCTTGGCTGGAAGGAATGGATCCCCCCCCCCCTCCTCTATACTACATGCCTTTTTGTACTCTAGAACATCTTATTGTAACAAAATCACAGAGAATACAATGTGACAAATTGTTACAATTACTCGATCTTTCCTCTTTATTCATCCCATTTTCCCCCCTAATTCCTCTACAATGTATTCCTCTCTCAACCCTGGGCTTTCACCTTCAGTGGCTCCTTCGTAAGGGTCCATTGGGGTACAAAGATTTATTGTATATGCAGTAAGCCATT
Organism: Dendropsophus ebraccatus; assembly: GCF_027789765.1. Taxonomy (NCBI): domain Eukaryota; kingdom Metazoa; phylum Chordata; class Amphibia; order Anura; family Hylidae; genus Dendropsophus; species Dendropsophus ebraccatus. The sequence goes on along the minus strand of NC_091462.1, from coordinate 18,075,784 downwards.
CATACACAAAGACACCTGTGCAAGCCAGTTGGCTTCAGTCAAATCTTGTTTAACATTTAATTATGAATATAATTAGCATGAGTTAGGAGACAGGCCAAGCATCTGCAAGAAAATTTAGGATAGGAGAAAAAATGAAATCACAGGAGAATTTTGCAGGTTTAGCTTTTTGCATTTTTTTTTATTTATTATTTTTAGCTCTTTTTTTTGCATTATTCTACATATTTGGTATAAATATGTAATTGAGCGAGTGATCTTTATCTAAGTAACAAGCTGGATAAATTCCTGTCATCATTTTTTAGTTAATTAGTGAAAATCCGTCTGCGATTATGCTGAAAAATTCAGTGTTACCAGCCTGCTCGGTATATCAGTGAATATCATAAAGTTACTTGAAAAAATATTTATCGATACTTTATTTTAATGATTTTGTATCAAGGGCTTAGTTATTTCAAAGCACCTTTTTTTTGCAATTTTTTTTTTCAAAAATATTAAAATTGGAATTTCTCTAAATTTTATGTACTATTATCGCCCCTTAAATCTATGAAATATGGGATTATCTGTTAATTTTCATGTGGATGATGCCAATATTCACATGTCAGGGGATAAAAGCGTTTACAAAGTGGAAATAAAAAGGTCCATATGGCAATTAATTATGTACAAATCTGCCTATTTCTTTGCATTGAGCACCCATATGTGTATGTGTACATGCATTCTGCTAGATTCCAGGTTATGGTGGTTGTGGGAAGATGTGTCTAGTAGGTAGAATAAAAGCAGCTGTCACTTTAAAAAGGAGCCATTAGCTCGCCTGATGTGTTTGTTCTATGTTATACTTGCATTTCCAATGAATTAACCATTCTGGAATATGTTTACTTTAAAGTCTGCATTGCGTTGTTCCTCTGTTCCTCCTGGGAGTGTCTAAAGAAAATGATGATTGCGTGTTACTGTCTACTTTGTCAAAGGGGTGTGACTTCGCCTGGTTGGATCAGCTCTAATAGTCCCTGGCTGGGCAAGTGTGGCGATGGTGAAAGAATGTGTCATTTTTTGCGCAATGCTTTGACGTTTACTCAAATACCTTTGATAATAAATGTGTTGGAAGAAGGCCAAGTGGGCAAAAACAAGAATCTAAGGGACTTTTACAAGGGCAAAACTGCAGTGGTTAGATGATTGAGTTGGATAGTGTCCATAATTTCAGGCTTTGTGGAAGGTTCTCTGTTTGTAGACAGCTGGTGAGGCAGAAAGTAGGTCATAAGTGCCCGAAGTATGGAAAGCTTGAGGGTCAGAGAATGGTGGATTATATTTACCCTTGGCATGGTCTGCCTACCCAACCTGCCCCCCTTTCCAAGTGCACACTGACACGGGACCCTTGAGCATTAAGCTGGCTCGCATCAGTTTGCCTTCTGTGCATTCTCTATATTTTAGATAGTACCCTTTGGGCATCCCCCATATAATAGATGGCCCCCCTGTGTAGGTCTCCTATAGTAGATGGAACACTCTGTGTAGTCCCCCTTTAGTAGATGGCCCCCTGTGTAGGTCCTCTATAGTAGATGGCACGCTCTGTGCAGTCCCCCTTTAGTAGATGCCCCCCTGTGTAGGTTCCCTATAGTAGATGGCATACTCTGGGTAGTCCCCCTTTAGTAGATGGCCCCCTGTGTAGGTCCCCTATAGTAGATGGCACACTCTGTGTAGTCCCCCTTTAGTAGTTGGCCCCTGTGTAGGTCCCCTATAGTAGATGGCACACTCTGTGCAGTCCCTCTTTAGTAGATAGCCCCCTGTGTAGGTTCCCTATAGTAGATGGCACACTCTGTGTTGTCCCCCTTTAGTAGTTGGCCCCCTGTGTAGTCCATGGTCCCCTGTGCAGTTCACTCTTTAGTAGATGGCTTCCCTTTAGTCCATGGTCCCCTATGTAGTCCCCCTTTAGTCCATGATCCCCTGTGCAGCTCCCCTAAAGTAGATAAATAGAAAAGGAAAACAAAAACAAAACCTTCCACACACTACCATGTTGCTACAGATCACTCATGGCTGCTCTCCCCCATTTTCAGGAGTGTTTATAGGTGGCCAGGACTTCTTGTGTAGGCAGAGTCTATAACACATGCTGTCTGTGCCAGGAGAGAGGTTTTTTTTTTTTTTCCGGGATGGCCCGGAATATCTGTGCTGTCAGTTTCCCTTTGCTATCAGCCACACATAACCCTGTTTACACAGAAAGATAAATGGCTGATCAGATGTTTTCCCCTTCTACATTTCTAGCAATGCAACTGGCTAGAGATACGAGAAACAAGATTTGTTAGCTTCACAAACCAAACCTTAACAAAACTATACATACGCACCCCCAGTGTCCTCTTCCATGTCTTCAGCCGCCTCCAGCCCGATTAGGCAATCGTTGATGGAGGGACAGAGGTGCAGCCCGTGATTGGCTAATGGGGCTGTCACTCTTGTGTTTCAAGAGTGACAGCCCACTCAGCCAATCACTGGCCATGGCCCTGTCCCTTCTCAGTCATTGATTGGCTGCGTGGGCTGCCACTCTCTTGTCAGCCAATCTGACTGACTGAGAAGGAAAAGCAGCGTGGTCAGAGATTGGCTCAGCGAGCTGTTACTCTTGTGTCTCGAGAGTGACAGCCCGCTCACCCAATCACTGTCTGCAGTACTGTCCCTGAGTCAGTGATTGCCTAAGCGGGCTGGAGGAGGCTGAAAACACAGAAGAGGACACTGCTGACAGGTGAATAAAGCTTTTTTTGTGAATTTTGTGAACAAATTTAGCGAAAATTTTGCTGCAAATGCAGCTTCAGTCATCTGTACTTCTGGCTGATATCAGCCAGTGTGAAAGACCCTTAAATTTCTAAAAAAAGTTGCCAACATTAAATGTGTCTAAAAGTCTTACTCCAACTTAGCCACACCCCAACACCAGAAAGCAAAACTGGCCAGCAATGATAAAAAATTCTAATAAATATCACAAAAGATGTAAAGATGCTCATGAAAAATAACCAGTATATGCACAAAAGTATGGAAGTACAGGAAAATAGATGACATCACTTTATGCCAGTAGTACTCCAGTACTATGATCTGCAACTTACCCCGGAAGGTATAAGAAGAAAAAAAAAAAAAAAATTATTGAAATTACAAGGCGTAAAACCTATCAGAGAATCCACCGGGTGTGATCTTAGTTACACAGAGCTGAAATTGCCGTTATTAAAGTCATTATTGTATTCCGAATATTGATTTTCCTCATTCATTTCAGACGCATCGTAGCCAAAATCTTAAAAAGTGAGCTTCTAGTTGACATAGCCAAACCCCAACTGTGCTGGCAGGGCTTAGACAGGGGGGTATAGGTTACATAGGCATTTGCCATCTGGCACAAGCCACACGCATTAAATGCATAAAGAATAATATTTCAGAGCGAACAACAACTATTTGTAGGAAAGAACAAACAATGGCGCCCGATGGAAGGGGCAATGTAAAAACGAATACTTATCTTACGGGCAGGGATCACATGACATCACGTGATCGGGGGACTGATCCCATCTGTATCTCACATCACAAGTCATGTTCACGTCTCCGTGTGTATGTTACATATAAATTTGACACTTCAATTGCCGAACAAGACAAAAACCACAAATATTTTTTTCATAAATAAAAGTTTTCTGCCAAAGCAGGAAAATAAAACATTCTGAAATGTATGTCAGATGTGAGATGTTTGGAAAATATGTCGAAATAAAGGTAAAGTGCTGAAAAGTTATGGAATGACCTTAACCTAACTTTTGTTAGACTTCCAAGAAGGGTTTCATAGACGATGAAACATCAGAGGCATTGGTGGGGAGTTTTTTGTTTTTCAATCATTTTTATTGAAATCAAATCTGACTATATTAACACCATAGCCGTATTAAGTTACATTTTAAATAAATATTACTGTGCTGCCATAGTAGCCAATTGATCCTGTTTTGCCCCTTTTTTAATTTTATTTTTATGGGCAATTTATCACGCTTGTTATTTTAACACTCCCTCAAAAATGTTGTTATCTTACAGTATCAAATTTATTAGGGGATTTCTTATAGTGATTCTTGTTTATAGGCTCATTTTCAGGATCTCTGGATGATCTTGAAGGATCATAAAGAATATTGAAGGATAGTGTTGACGAGTGTTGAGCGACCTTCCAGTTGTGCAATGTGGGACCATGACGCACCCAGACATGGTCCCACTAATGTCTCAGTGTCATTCTGGAGGTGTTGGCATCGTTTAGGGAGGTTTCATGGGGGACTTGGTGACCTCCAAGTGGTCGAATTTGGATTTCCAAGTGCAGAGAATTTTTTCCCCATAGACTTTAATGGGAACGAATATTCGTTCGAATAGTCGAATCTCCGTGCCTATTCGATTCAAATTCTCGAAAGTCGAATATTTCACTACTCGCTGATCTCTACTCAACACTAGTAAAGGATAATGCTCTTCTTGGTCTGGGTTTTGGTCCAAGTTTGTCAACTTCTAAATTTGACAAATGAATGCTCTGTGTTTGGTTCCCCACTTCTGGAAAGTTGGATACTGCACTCGGGAGTCCTAGAAAACATGGATACAGCCATAGGCCAACTTCTCTAGATGTGGGGAGTTAAACAATGAGCGTTAAGGTTTGGAGAAGTTGCCGAACACAGACTGAAACTGGAAGTTCGCTCAACACTAGTGAAGCATAATGCTCTTCTTAGTCTAATCAGCTGCAGATTTGGCATCAGTTGTATCAGTCTTTGCATCAGTCCTAACAGCAAGTGTTGGAAACTCTCCTGTCCTAAACTCTTAACTCATAGTACTAATGGACATCGATATTGGTAATACATTCTAGGTGTTATAAACTGATAGCACTAGATATGTATAGAGTCTGCCACTAAATTAAATGTGGATTTAAAGGGCCCTGAGTGGAATGACCCTTTTAAGAGTGCACTAAGTTTCACATTGATTTCAGTGGGGCAGGTTGTGTCTATTGTCATCTATGTCAATGGGGCTTGCTTCAAAACATATTACCAAATAAAACAGCTCAGGCAAAATGTCAGCCCCTCAAAACAAAGTGCAAAAAAAATGAAATAAAAAAATTAACATGTTTTAGAATCTGGCTCTATCAGTAAAAGAAAGGTGTCATGCTAGTACTTGATAGGCTCCGTTTGGTTTGTCACTGGCCTAAATAAATAGTGATGCTTCTAACCTGCCATCACCAGAACCCCACCACCACCACCACCACCACCACATACACCTTGTAAGTTTGTTTTCAACATAAGTCTAACCCTCCAATCGTTTTGATAAAATGGTGTCTATCGTTTTTAATTTTAGATTTGCCCCAAATTCTTGGATATAAATGAATCAGATTCTTTGAACAAATCTGAAATGAATTTGATCTTTTATCTGCTGTTAGCAGTGTATGAGTGATAGTCATTCATCCAGAAATTTTCATGTACCCCAGCCTAATACAGACCTGCTATACCAGATACTTCAATAGGCAAGTATGGCCCATTTTTGGAAGAAGACAGCCATGTTTTCTCTATTTCTAGAAAACTTCTTTAATAGGAAAGCTACTTGGTCAGCAGCTGATTTGTCTAGTGAATTGACATCTCCGAAACCCAAATGTGATAAAACAAAAAAAAATAGCTACTCAGATCCTATGGTAATCCCCCATACAAGTTCTGCTGGGCAGCCAGCACATGACTACTGCAGCCAATCAGTAGCCTTAAGGCCCTATTCCACGGAACGATTATCGTCCGTATTCGGCCGATATCGGCCGCTACGGACGATAATCGTCCCGTGGAATAGAGTTCAATGATCAGCCGACATCGTTCATGTCGGCTGATCGTTGCAGTCGCTTCTTTTTCAACATGTTGAAAAACAAGCGACTGATATAGCAGCGATCTGCTGCCGTAGCTCCGTTGAATAGGAGCGTCGGCAGCAGACACTGCTATATCCTATGGGCTGCCCAGACGATCAGCGATCACCCGGACAGCCCCCCCGAAGCTCCCCGCCGCCGCTCCCGCACTCTTAAGTCACAATATAGTTTACTACAGGCATTATGGCTCCAAGGTGTATCGTGTTACAGTAGGAAGATGACACTCTGCAGGTTGGTGGAAAATTCCAGATAAATAAAGTACTCACCAAAATTGAAAATACACAAACCGGTAACAAGGTTGCATTAATGGTACAGATGGTAAAGGCCATTAGGACGAAACGCGTCCTCGTTACCCGTTTGTGTGATTCCTTCAATAAGGATTATGACACATGACTCCTAAAGCCACTGATTGGTTGCAGTGCTTATGATTTTGTTGGGGTTGGCCATTTATAGTAAAATAGTTCAGTGTACAGTATTAGCAAGTGTACTCACTGTATATACTGACAGCAGCTCCCTGTGTACCTCATAAAGCTAAAATCAGACTTCCCTCATCCAGGCTGTGCTGAGTCTGTTCCTAAGATGGCTGATATGGAGGAGCATGTGACCATTCCCCGCCTCCCCAGTGTCCTCCAACACTGAGTGTTCCAACACTGAGCCTGTATATGCCTATGGAGGACACGGCACACTGGGGGGCGGGGCATGGTCACATGCTCCTCCATATCAGCCATCTTAGGAACAGACTCAGCACAGCCTGGATGAGGGAAGTCTGATTTTAGCTCTACATGGGTGCACCCGCATCTGAATTCACCAGAAGTGAAGATCATCCGGGATGATCTTCAGTAACACTGGCCAGTTTATACGTAGTGTGAACACGGCCTAACAGCGAATCAACAGAGCCTGTCAAGATTTAACTCCTACAAACTCCTCCTTTTTGGGTTTTCATTCATTTCCAAAAGAAGTATCAGTCAGGAAGAAAATTATAATTATAAACTATAAAAACTAAAAAAAAAAAATTAAATAAATAACGACATTTTAAATAAATGGACGAAACGCATTAGAGCTGCGTAAGACATTTTAAGGCTTCATCCTTACAAGTAAACAACTTTGCGCCCCCTCCCCCCTTTTATTCTCGACCCCTCCTGTAATTTTTAACTTCGTGTATCTCACCCTAGCAGGCAAAACTCAAATTCTGTGACCGTTTTAAATACATAATCCGGAATAGAATTGTTCTAAAAGGAACAGAGGAGAGTTAATTATTAGCGTGAAATGATGTGATGTCACGTACCGAATATTCCTCTCTTTTGTCTTTTGAATAAAATAAAAAAATTAAAAAACTTTATTACAATTAAAACATAATCTCTTGAAATTTTGAAAAAAAAAAAAAAATAGCGGCAGAATTGTTTGTTTTTCGGCACTTCCATTTTGTGCACTTATAAAAAAAAAAAAAGAATAAAAAATGCACTTACTTATTGCTTCCACAAACTGCTCAAAGAAGCTATGTGGGAACAGAGGATCCGGCAGCTCTCGGAAAAACATCTTGAGTGCTCCAGTGACAACGTGTATGTCCTCCCACTGGCTGTCGTCCAAATTCAGCTTCTCTTCTGGGAAAACACGAGGAGAAATGGAACAACTGGTTTTAATGAAACAATTACAAGACACTAATTATTATGTTAATGTTTCCCTACTATCATCAGCAACCGTTAACAGCCTTCTGCACCTAGAGGTTTGGTGCGGTGCTTGTTTTTTTTTTTTTTTTTTTTTTTTTCACCGACTCTAGGAAAGGAACGTATTCAATGAAATACCATCTGTAGGAATGCAGCTAACAAAAAAAAAAAATACAGGAGATATAGAGAGACATGGCATTGACATAACATGTCAGATACATTTATTCCCATAATGCATCAGCATAGAAATTAGAATTACAGCCCGACATGATTCAAAGCAATTTTTTTTTTTTTTTATATTTAGGAGGCCAAGTTGCCAATGTTGTGCAACTCAAGGGACCGACCTAAGGCCTAACAGAGCCAACATGAGACATATGCTAAGTGCAGCAATAGAAAATAAGCTATTACGTTACATATGCTGGCCATGCAATGTGCTGGGGAATTATAGGTAAAGCATTGTCCCATTTGTTTGTGGCTGACAGCAACATCAACTAGGAATATGCACGAGAGGGGAAGGAGGAGGGGGGCAAATCCTCTTTTTAATGATTTCAATAATGTTCTGTTTTCAACTCAGCAAGGTAGACTGCGGGAGCAACAATGCTAGGCGGACCCCTGTTGGTCTACCTAGGCCGTGTAAATCTGTCAGGGATGATAACGTGCCAGACACAAAAACTACTCTTCTTCCAGCAGTCGCCGCTTACACACAGGAGAAGGTTTTGTTTGAAGCTAACCTGAGCCGAGAATCTGAAAGAGAGAACCTAAATACAATATTTAATTAGGAAGAATGAAATAATTATCCTCCATTGCTCGGCGTTATCAGTTTGTATTTGCTAAAACATCAAACGTACGGTAATTACATGGCGCGCGCACCTCACTACTCGCTGACAACTTTTTTTTTTGTGTGTGTGTTGAGAACTGCGGAAGTGTTACATGGGGAAATTAATACTTTTATTTAATTAGATTGGGTGGAAGTGCTGTTCACACTACAATGCGGAGGCTGTAAAAATAGTTCAGGTAGAAGAGAAGCGCGGGGCAGGAGAACTGTGGAGCTTCTTGGAGATTAGGGAGGCGGGGCGACGGATGGGGGGAGAGGTGGCCCTCAAAATAAAGTCTAAACCAACCGGAATGGACAGGTCAGAACGAGAGATGAGCGAGTCACTTGGAAATTCGTATTCGCACAAATTCACGAATATTCATGAATTGCATGCAAATGACTTTCATTAAAAATAGTGGCGAGCGAAGATGTTCGTAAATGTTTGTATGTTCGTAAGAACATGCCGCTAATTGTCCACGTTCGCCGATACGAACAATTTGTTCGATGATCGGAATGGTTATAACAATCATTTTCGAACAGGCAAACGTTTATCTTGTGATGTACGAAACTGCGTAATGTTCGCAGCTGTGTAAGTGTAAGCTAACATAAGCGTTCGCTATTGTGGGCGCCATGTTTAGCAAGTTTGCGAAGCAAATCTGGCAAATTCGCGAATCGCAATGAGGCGAATTAAACGCCCGATTTGCTGCCAATCGGAATTTGTCAGCATCGCTCATCTCTAGTCAGAACATTAAAGATCTGTCAGCTCTATATTAGAGCTATTAGGAATATAAAACTAATAATACCGGTCTCTTTGTAGATGGCGGTTTATAAAGTTATAAAATAATGTTTTCCTTCCAAGTTTAAGTGTAAGAGAGCTGTGCTGAGCTGTAGCATGCATGCCTCCTCCCTCCTCCACCCCTCTCTGCCCTGCATGATTGATGTTCGAGACTTAGTACTGGAAGCTGGACCCTGTATATCAATCATGCTGGGTACGGAGGGTGGAAACCTTTGGCATGCCACTAATTGTGAGAATAAAGAGGGGGAAGCGCTGGTTTAGATGTGTACAATGGTTCTCCTGGACACACAGCTGTGTAGGAAGCTGCAGACAGCCCATCCACATGAGGACATTCTGCTGTCCCTGGCATACCCCAGTTGCCAAGGCCAGTGTGGAGATGGGCCACTAAACCAGCTTTGCCTTGCCTTTATTCCCAGAGGTCAAAACCGCCCAGATCATAAATGGTGGCACCATCACTTTATGAGAGAAGGATAGCCATTTATGTTTCTTAAAAATATACAGGTGTGTAGACGACCCTGTTGTTCTGGGCTCCCTTCGGTACATATTTGTGAAGTCAAATTCTGCCCTGAATCTATTAAAAATTGACATAAGATATTTTGTGCATCCGACCTAGTGATGGCTGGTGGGAAATCTTCTTCTGCCTCTATAAGCCCTACTCCAAAAATAAGTCCTAGTTACAGTCAGCTGACCAGATCCCTGACACTTGGTGGCTGAGCATCAGCCAATCAGGGCCAGTCTTGTTATGCTCCGCCCCCACCTGCTCAACACAAGCTGCAGGGAAAGCAGGAGGGCTAAGAGTAGGGGACATTAAATATGGGGATGGGGGTACAGAGTGGGAGAGATAAAGTATGGAGATTACCTGCAGAGGGGAGGTATACAGTATGAAGGAATAACAACAGATCAGGGAGGGAGGTATACAGTATGGACGAACAAGTACAGAGGGGGAGGGAGGTATACAGTATGGAGCCCTGACTACAGGGGAATGTACAGTATAAGGCCATGTTCACATGGCGTAAGAGACCGGCCGGGTCACGGAACGCCCGTTGTCAGAGAAGATCATCCCAGCCGGTACTACAGATAATCTTCACTGCCACTGAATTCGAAATACGGGTACATCCATGCGTGTCCGCATCCTAATTCCCTGCTGCACACAATGAAGCATGCGGCCGGAGCCGCACGCTTCATTGTGTGCACTGACATGTCAGTTTCTTGCGGCGCCGCTAGGGATCCCGGCCAAAGTGTATACTATGGGGGGAGATTTATTAAACTGGTGTAAAGTAGAATAGTCTTAGTTGCCCCTAGCAACCAATCAGATTCCACCTTTCATTTTCTAAAGAATCTGTGAGGAATGAAAGGTGGAATCTGATTGGTTGCTAGGGGCAACTAAGACCATTCTACTTTACACCAGTTTCATAAATCTCTCCCTATGTGTATACACTCCGGCCGGGATTCCTTAGAAGGCAGCACTACGTAAGGTCCGCAGTAATCACGGCCGTTGTTACAATGGCCATGATTTTTACGAAACTTACCTAGTGTGAACATACCCTAAGAGCCTAACAAGAGTGGGTCATACAAAATGGCGGCTAACTACCATACAGAGTGAGGCTACAGTATAGGGGCAAATGTCATACATGCCGCAGCCCTTTTTCAGAGAAAAACACTATATGTAAGGAGACATTGCAATAACCATTATCATGCTGTATTTTTACTTTATTACATGACATACTTTTACTCTATTAGCCAAAATTGAGATGATCGGTTCCCATTAATACCTATAGCTGTCCGGGCAAAAATCAAATCCAATTTCCTTTTGTTGGTTTGCGAATCAGAGAATATCCCATCAAACTCCATTACAGCGACTTCTGCCCATTGATCATCAGCAGCATTGTGTGTCAAATTCCGCCACTGACGTCAATAACCACTGTGGAGGGGGCCAAAAACTTCCCACAGTCACATCTCCATAGACTTTGCCCGAGCCGTGGTCATCAAATGACCTCCCTTTAGCTGCAATCAAGTTGATTGTTTAACCATGATCAATTACCAAGCTCCCCCCCCCCTCCTTCTATTTAACTCCCATTTGGAAGCGGAATGTAAGACACAAGCGTACAACATCTTACCAGTCATCGAGGAACAATGACTCGAAAAGACAAAGAACCTGATGGCTTTACTGTCACTTTAAAGAACAAGGGCTTTGCATTGTTAAACAGTGTCAGATATTTGGAAACGTCCCTCTCGCCGTGGTGCCACACCCCCTGCGTGCCCTTATAATAAAATTGGTTTTACTCCTGATTAAATCATTTTCTCCTCTCCCACTACCATACTTTTCATAATGGACCTGTGTACTCTACAGCTGGCGTTCTTCCCATGACACCAATTCTTACTTTATCTTTTAAGCACTTTGCAGCTAGGATCTCATGCAGAGGGCTTATGTTTTGTTAAGAGCTTCGTTCTTACAGAAATAGCTGAACACATGTTCTAAAAAATGTTGCACAATTTATTGCTTGAAACGAATTTAGAAAATGTAAAAGTGGCGATGGGGGAAGTCGGGGGAGAGCGGCGAACAATGGGCGACACGATCGAGGCGTTTATTTTGTTGAGGATAGATATGTTATATGTCGGTGATCTGATGGATTTATGCCGATCTTCAGGACTGTAGGTACAGGATAAATATTAGAGTTGAGCGAGCATTAAAGGAGAAGTCTGGCCTGTTTTTTTTTTTTTTTTTTTAAAGCAGGGGCACAGGGGAAAGGAACAAAGGGGTTATCCGGCGAAAATCTTTTTTTTTTTTTTTTTCCCAAAATCAACTGATATCAGAAAGTTATATAGATTTGTAATTTACTTCTATTAAAAAAATCTCAAGTCTTTCCATACTTCAGCTGCTGTATGTCCTGCAGGAAATGTTTTATTTTCAGTCTGACACAGTGCTCTCTGCTGACATCTCTGGCCGAGACAGGAACTCTGTCTTGCTTTTTTATGAATCCCCCATAGAAAACCTCTTTTGCTCTGGACAGTTCCTGTCTCAGCCAGAGATGTCAGCAGAGAGCACTGTGTCAGCCTGAAAATAAAACAGCATTTCCTGCATGACATACAGCAGCTGATAAGTAGAAGAAGACAAGATTTTTTCAATAGAAGTAAATTACAATTCTATGTAACTTTTTGACACCAGTTGATTTAAAAGAAAAATATTTTCGCTGGGCTGTCCAGACAGAACAAGCATTTTCCCATCACAACTCAGGGAAAAATGCCTTCTGGCGGGGGTCCTGAGGCCGCTCCTGTCGCTCACTGCAGGCACGGGGAGCAGTAAGTTAGGACTCCTTATTATATTTCCCCCTGCCCCTGCTGGCTACCCGGGGGGTATAAACAAGTAAACTTAACCCTCCTCTTACTTCATAGTGCCGCTCCCAGATCCCGTTCACAGCAGAAGGGGTCCTGCAGCTCTGCTACCTGTCCCAGTCACTGATTGGCTGAGCAGACAATCGCTCAGGCTGTGACATTGCTGCTGGAAGAGTCAGGTACTTAATGTACCTAGTTTCCAAAAGACAATGACAGCCGGTGACAGTGAACAGGAGCAGCTGGGTGTACTGTAGAAAGTGGTGTATTCTTTCCCAGTCTGATACAGTGCTCTCCGCTGCCACCTCTGTCCATGTCAGGAACTGTCCAGAACAGTAGCAAATCCCCATAGAAAACCTCTCCTGCTCTGAACAGTTTCTGACATGGACAGAGGTGGCAGCAGAGAGCACTGCGTCAGACTTGGAAAAAATACACCACTTTCTGCAGGACATACAACAGCTGATAAGTACTGGAAGACTTAAGATTTTTAAATAGAAATTATTTACACATCTTTAAAACTTTCTAGTACCAGTTGATTTGATAGAAAAATCCAACAACCCAATCAGTGGCTTCAGGGGTTACGTTCCCACCTACTGCCATCATGGTCCAGCAAATGCTATCTGTATGCCAGTCTGTTAAAGGGGAACTCCGGGTAAAGGTAAAAAAAAAAAAATGAAACTTCTGCAGAAGCATATAACAATACTTTCCTATCTATCCCAGTTTTGAAACTACCAAAAATCCATTTGTTTTGTCGGGTTTTGTTCTGTTTTGTGTTTCTGTATTTTCTGGTTGAGCAGATGTACTCAGTACTACAGGTTCCAGAATGCAATGATTCCCCTCAGCTGTTCCATCACAGCCCCCCACCCTGCCTATTCCCCGCCCAAAGCTGTTGCAGAACATCTAGGCTGTGTTCACACATTGCAGTTTCATTGTGTTACTGAATTATTTGCATTACTTATCATTTCATTGTGGTCCTACAGCACGCTGTATTCTCTACCTGTAATGCTGATGTTAGAATAAAGCAAAGAACTTTTTTAATAATTTTTTTTTCTTTTCCTTTCCACACACATATTATGATCAAGCATTGTTTATCTTTGAAGTTGATTTCTACAAAAAGGACTTTATTCAATATTATTAGTGATGATCGAATAGATATTCGTTCGAATAGTAAGGTATTCGATCTATCGAATATTATCGAATAGTTCACCGAATAGTCGATAAATGTTCGATAAGCGTTCAGATCCCCCAACTTCCGTTTTTTACCTCTAAGTGGTCGAATAGATGTTTTTCAGTGATCGAATACTTGTTCCTATTGACTGTAATGGGATCAAATATTCGACCGAATATTTGAATATTCAGGAGATATTCGTACGAATATTGAATATTCGACTATTTCACTATTCGCTCATCACTAGATCTTACATGGGATATACTTTTTATGTCTTGTTTTTTGTGCAGGTGGGATTGGCAGTGACGGCTCTTATCCTCTCTGCCATTTAGCATTATCTAATTGTGTTACTGCATCATTTTTGTGTAGATGCTGCAGTACTGCAATGACACTCCAACATGTGTGAACACAGCCCTAATTTCTCTGTAGACTTTTGCACAATCAGCAAAGTTGAAACACCTGCTTCTGGCCGGTCAGAGATGGTGAATCACACCCTGCACCGTGTCTGCATCATCAGCCTGTGTCTAGTAAACACACACAATGTGAGACAGAGGCATGGAATATTTGTCTCCTAAGGAGGGAGAGCAGTGGGAGCAGGAGACAATGTGGATTGGCACAGAGGCCATTTTTCTTTTTCACTTCCTGGATTTCTATCAGCTACCAGTGTGGCAGAATCGTACAGATACAGTAATACATTATATAGACACATCTATATAACTTTTAATGTACTTTTAAATGAAAACAAGTTTTCCTTATCCGAAGTTTCCCTTTAAGTATTTAGACACAGAGTCAAGGAGTCCAAGGGGGAGATTTATCAAACATGGTGTAAAGTGAAACTGGCTCAGTTGCCCCTAGCAACCAATCAGATTCCATCTTTCATTCCTCACAGACTCTTTGGAAAATGACAAGTGGAATCTGATTGGTTGCTAGGGGCAACTGAGCCAGTTTCACTTTACACCATGTTTGATAAGTCCCCTTGACAAATGTTCTTAATTTGGATTCAGGCAAAACATTTATTTTTTTGGGGGGGAGGGGGGGGGGGTGTGGAGCTAATTTGATTCTGTAAGGAATTGATTCGCTCATGTTTAGTCAAACGACGAGCGAGAAATCGTTCATTTTGATCTTTGAACATGTTCTCAAATCGTCGTTGATCGTTCGCAAAAAATCCGCAGATCGTTCTTTGTGAACAGTCGTTCACCGATTTAACCAATGTGTGAGATAGGCTTAAGCGATCGCAAAACGATCGCAAAACGAATTTTCCGTACAATATATCATACCGTCTAAATGCTGATCGTTATGAAAAAAAATCGGTACTCCGACATCGTTAATCGTACGATCGGGCCAATTATCATTTCGTGTAAACGTAGCATAACAGGTGGTGAGAATATGGACTCATTCCACCTTAATTCTTTCCTTGATACTTCTGTTCTTAAATGATTGAAATGAATGAATAAATATTTTGGCGCCTATGCCTTCCCACAAAATGCTTCTAATGGTTTGTTAGGTGATGAAATGAAGATAATTTTACTTTTATTTAACATATATTTACTTTTTTTTTTGCCTCCAGCCAACTTCCAGGAGTCGTCTCCCAGCCCCGGGGTTCAGTCTTGAATAAATAATACGTCTCCTTTTAATTACATTTCCGTTGGCTACAAGTCATGCGGATTCCTTCAGGAGTAGACGCCTCGGAATTTAGGTTTTTTTCTCATTTTCTTCATTGTTGTTAAAATTCTTTATCATCCTCATTAGTCGCCTCCAAAATTGGAGATGATGAGTGTAACTTCATTGTAATAACCTACCTACCTACATAGCGCGGTCACTGTGGTGGACATTGTTGGAAACCACCAGTATAAGAGGCTCTGTTCTTCTTCAGTGGATGGTTATAGACCACAGTTCACTTGCTAATAAACCCCTATTACACGGGGCGACCTTCGGGAGCAAGCTCGTGCCAAACTGTCAGTCAGCGCTTGCTTGCTCCTTATTCCCCGCTCGCTGCCGTGCAGGGGGCTCCCCGGACGATCTTTATGGCAGTCCATATGAGATACCAGTAGTCTGCTGCCGTCACTCCTATTAAACGGAGTGGCATCAGCAGATCCTTGCTGCCATTGTCTTTCGGCTTTCAACATGGTGAAATGATCGTACATGTCGGCTGATCGTTGCCTTTTATTACTTAAAGCGAGTATCAGCTGTAATGGCTGATAATCGGCGAAATACGGCTCTTAATTGCTTCATGTAATAGGGCCATTAGGGATTATAATTTTTTTTAAAAAAATTTCGTTCGCCCGTTTTGCAAATTTTTGGCATAAAATTTACGAATTTGTGAACTGAACCTTAACTAACCACACTTAAAGGGGACCTGTCACCCTAGCTGCCACAATACACATGTAAGGCATTCTCCCAAGACTCCACCGACAGATAATGATGGAAATTTTACAGGTGGACTCCTTTGTTTTTGGAGAAATAAGCCACCTCTAAAGCTGTCTGGTGGTGGCTTACCCCTTCCATAAAAAATATAGTCACTTTTGGGCCGTGTTGAATGTTCTAGTGTATGGAGAGGACAGGAGCAATACCTGGCGATTGAATGTTTTTCAGCCTTTAGGGCCCTATTCCACCGGACGATTATCGTTAGCATAATCGTTAACGATTAACGATCTCAAACGACCGCTATTGCGAAAGACCTGAAAACGTTCACTCATTTCCATGGAACGATAATCGTTACTTATGATCGTAATTGCGATTGTTTCTTCTTCCGTATTTCTTCGCTATTGCGTTCGTATCTATTGCGAACGACCGAACGATGTCTTATTCAATGCGAACGATTTGCGAACGTTTTGCGAACGAGCAACGATAAAAATAGGTCCAGGTCTTATAAAGCGATCAACGATTTCTCGTTCGGTCGTTAATCGTTACTGCATTTCAACCGAACGATTATCGTTTAGATTCGAACGATTTAACGATAATCTGAACGATAATCGTCCGGTGGAATAGGGCCCTTATTCTCCAAAGTCACAACCACAGTATGCTACATCCCTATTGTCCTTTTACACCTTTTTAGGGACTATCTAGTCCCAATGAGATTCTGTTATGCTGCGTTTACACGGAGCAATAATTCGCCCAATCGATCGTTTAACGATTTTGAAGCAACAATTTGATTTTAAGAACGTTCAGCATTTAGACGTAGAGAAGATTTGTTTAAAAAATTGTTATTGCGATCGTTTTAAGATCACTTAAACTCATCTCATACACAGGGAGAATCTGTAAAACACTGTTCACACAAAGCGATCTGCAAATTTTTTTGTGAACCACCAACGACAATTTGAGAACATGTTGAAAGATCAAAATGAACGATTTCTCGCTCATAGCTTGATCGTTTGCGGGAATTCGAACGGTAATCATTCTGTGTAAACACACCGTAAGGCCATGTTCACATGGCGTAAGAGACCGACCGGTCTCTGAAAAGATCATCCCAGCCGGTACTGCAGTACCGGCCGGATGATCTTTTTGGCCGCAGGGTTCTGATGCAGGCACATCCGCACGCGCCCGCATCAGAACTCCCCACAACATGCTATGAAGCAAGCGGCCGGAGCCACTCGTTTCATAGTGTGAACTTAAATGGTTTCCTACGGCCGCTAAATAGCGGCCGCAGAAAACTGACATGTCAGTTCTTTGCAGCGCCGCGAAGGGATCCCAGCCGGAGCATATACAGTGTGTATACACTCCGGCTGGGATCCCATATAAGGTAAGGCAACGTATGTTTTCGCACAAAGTGTGTGCCGAGTGCAACAACGGCCGTACTTTTACGAAAAAATACGTTGTGTGAACATAGCCTAAGTCTGTATAAGGAACACCCAGAGAAAACTGCATCCCATTACTTGTAGCCAGCGCTTTACTGAAGCTTCAAACTCAATCTTAAAATCCAATGTGATCCCGCATTTGGTAGCGCCTGACAGTTCCCCCGTTTAGAGGGATTTTCAGAGTCAATGGGTCTCATTTGTGGTTTATTAACTCTTCAAACGCACATATCTAATGATTAACATATGGTAACTATTCAGACTGTTGTGGATATTGGCATGATTTACGGATAACTTCCGAAGATACATAAGACGCTGAAACAGAAGGTTAAAATCACCAAACAAACGAGAACTTGAACTATCACAACATATTAACAAGTTGGCACGTAACATCAATGTATGGAATTTGCAGCAACGCAACCAGATTGTCTTCTCCCATGGAAGGTTCCTATCAGACTATAGGCAACTATCATTACTCAATAGGGACATCGGACCCCAGTGATATTTGTGATCCTGCTGAATGTACAGAAAATGTGTAAGTCATTTTATGTGAAAGGAATTGAATCACATGGGAAAACATTTATCACTGTGTCGGATCAGATGGGACATGCAGAACTTCCTCCTGATGTTGTGTTGTGTCGCGCAGGAGGATAATCAAGGTAAACATATGGCGGGGAAAGCAAGATTATCTGTAATCCCACCACTTCCTTTCTCTTTCATCTGGTAAATGACCTGTATAAGTGGAAAAAAAAAAAACGAAAAAAAAAAAAAAACACATTTCTAATATATGGAGATTTAGTCTAGATAGTCTAAAGAGTCTAGATATTATGGTTATTATTATGAAATTGCAGATGCTTTTTGATCATAACCAAGAAACTTATAGGACAGTACTCAGTGTATTCCCAATGGGGCCCCCTGGTGCTGGATCTTGTTCACCTTCTCCCACCTCTTGTCAAAAGGAAACACTGGCTAAGCTCTGGATTGATTTCTTGCTCTCTATTTTCTGTGGATGTGGTTTTCAATGTCTCCTGGGGAAGAATTTAGACATGTGTTATGTCTGCGACTGCTCAGACCTCAGTGCTGTCCTCTGCCCGTAAAGTACGGCCGTGACTGCACTTTTGGCCATGATTCAGTGCATGTTTTCTACCAGTGTGAACACTTTGTGATCCCAGCACTTGCTGTGTGGTGATTGACAAGTTGCACTACATCCGTCTGGTTTCCTTCTGCTAGGTTAGCCAGGCTGCAGATGGCTTGGACTGAGTATTGATGGACAGTTACCTTCTCCCTATATCTCCCTTTATGTCAGTCTGAGTCCTGTGTGGTCTGGATGTCAGAGGGCTTGTTCAATCACGCCCTGGACCAGGACTCTGGCATCTCATGAGAAGTTCACTCATGCTTTGAGACCTTGCTTGCAATAGTCTCTTGTAGCTTGAGCTGGTGTTTCATATTGGATTTCTTGCCATTCTGACCTCTTTGCCTGACCTCCATTTTTTCCCTGCTGTTCTTGTACCGTATACTATCTCCTGTTTCACCTGTATCCACCTGAGTATTCTTTATTGTGTTTGTCTGTCTTGCCAGGCTTGTACTTTACTTATCTACAGTAATTAAGGGATTGTTGCCTAGTTGTCACCTAGGGTCGGGCTGGCAAGTAGGCAGGGAGAGTTTTGGGGGGCTTAATGCTAGGGCTCACACAGTCTGTCCCTGTATTCCATCCAGGTCCCGGATTCCCTTACAACATGTTAAGCTGAAGTGCTTCCTTGGTTGGGCCCAAGGGATTATGTACTATAGAGGCAGCCCATGTGGCTTCTATAAGGCTCATGGATAGAGAGGGGGCCCATTCTAGGTTGGCATTGACATCATTTAAATAGGTCCTGAAAACTGGAGATGTGTTTTTTTTAGCAGTTCCTCTATATTACATGAGGACATGGGGACAAGTGAGAAATTGTAATGGTTTTCGAGGGCCAGACTAATATATGCTGCAGTATTTTGCTGCAGGGCTATGATTATTTATCAGTGATTGGTCATAGGCTGTTACTCTCGGAGTGATAACCGCTTAACCAATCACTGGCTGGCTGAAACAAGACAAGAGTGACAGCCCACTGACGCCATGCCAGGTGCCAATCCCAGCAGATCAGATATTATTTTTAAAAATCCTTTAAATCTCAGTGGGTTCTAGTTAGTGGAGTCTGCATGCAAACACTATGACAGAGACCGGAAAGAAAAGAAACAATTCAGTGCTTGCTCCTGTAAGGAACTTACCTTGTCCGGCTCCAGCGGCGTCTCCTTCCAGCTCGGCTCCGGCTGTCGGCTCGGGAGCGCGCCGCTGCTCCGCCCGCCGGAGCCGAGTGACGTCACGGAGACCCGACGGCGTCCCTAGCAACCGGGGACGCCGTGGGGTCACGTGACCGTCAGCTGGCCGGCCGGCACGCAGCTGATGTGTTTTACACTCAGGCTGAGTGACAGGTCGCCCGGCCGCTCAGCCTGCAGTGCACCAGCTGCAGTGAGGCTGGACTCAGGAGGCCGGACCAATCAGCCTTTGGTCCGGGCTCCTGGTCCAGTATAAAGTTTCAGTGTAGCCAGCAGGTTATCGCTGGCTATTAGTTGTTTCTGATCCCAGCTCCCCAGTCCCTTGTATTCTGTCCTATCCTTTCTCATTTCGTCTTGCCCGGATTCTGACCTTTTTGCCTGTCCCCTGACTCTCCGTTTGGTTCCGATTTTGTACTGCGTTGCTCGTTTGGTTACTGACTCGGCTAGTTGACTTCCCGCATTGTGTTTGTCTGTCTGTCTGCGTTTTATGTTCTGCACGTATACAGCATAGGGATTGTCTTCGTGGTTGTCCGCGACCGCCTAGGGTCGACCGAGGCAAGTAGGCAGGTGACAGTGGGTGGGGTCAGAGTTAGGGCCCACTGTCTTGTGTCTATCTTCCCCAGCCACTCGTGACAGCTCCCCTCTAACCATGAGCCCTATAGTAATATAGAGATCCGCCTCCATGGTGGGTGCAATGCTGCCACATCTTATCATGCCATGCTTTTATATATGACAAAGTTTTCACAAAAGTTTCACAAATTCAAAGGAACAAGGAACTCAAACGCCTTTGATACAATCACGTATTGAAACTTTTTAAGCAGTAAATAACAAAGTAACCAGCAATAGCCGGAGAATCTGCTTTCCCGTGTCCTCGAGTTAAAGTTTTCCCATTGAAAGGCTGATATATATTTTTCTTTATTTAACGTAATTAACTCACAAAAAAAAAAAAAAAAAATCTGGAGAAAGTGCGATGCAGAAGACAGATAGAAAATCAAAGATTGCAGAGAGGACTGCAGGGGGATTAACATTTCTAACACACCAATAAAAATATTAATTAAAAGTATCTCTCTTAAATATAAAATACAGTTCTGGAATTAGTACTTAGCTAATGAATTAGTTTGTCTGCTTTCTGGGAATGTACATAAACTTCAGACGAGCGGGGAGGGAAAGAATAACTTATGATTTAATGGAGAAGCCGGCACTAAATAGAAAACACGTATTAAAATTCAATTTCTTCACACATGTTCCAGTAATAAATATAAAATATACAGAATTATATTGGTTATATCATCTCATCCATTGCTGAAGTGGGGATTCTGCTCTGCGGCACAACCTGTAGAGTAGTGACGGTACTATATGGTTTATGCGGCTGTTTTATCACATCTTTACCATTGCTTTTGTAAATGATAATCTGTAAGTTAGGATCATAGGCAAATCTATAGGTTATAGGTTATAGGTTATAGGTTATATCATCTATAGGTTACCGAAAGAGCCATAAAGTGGTGATTATGGAAATTAATAGGTGAGATAGATAGATAGATAGATAGATAGATAGATAGATAGATAATAGATAGATAGATAGATAGATAGATAGATAGATAGATAGATAGAAGATAGATAGATAGATAGATAGATAGGAGATAGATAGATAGATAGATAGATAGATAGATAGATAGATAGGAGATAGATAGATAGATAGATAGATAGATAGATAGATAGATAGATAGGAGATATATAGATAGATAGATAGATAGATAGATAGATAGATAGATAGATAGACAGACAGACAGATAGGAGATAGATAGATAGAAGATAGATAGATAGATAGATAGATAGATAGATAGATAGGAGATAGATAGATAGATAGATAGATAGATAGATAGATAGATAGATAGATAGGAGATAGATAGATAGATAGACAGATAGGAGATAGATAGATAGATAGATAGATAGATAGAAGATAGATAGATAGATAGATAGATAGATAGATAGATAGGAGATATATAGATAGATGGATAGATAGATAGACAGACAGATAGGAGATAGATAGATAGATAGAAGATAGATAGATAGATAGATAGATAGATAGATAGATAGATAGATAGACAGATAGATAGAAGATAGATGGATAGATAGATAGACAGACAGATAGGAGATAGATAGATAGATAGGAGATAGATAGATAGATAGATAGATAGATAGATAGATAGATAGATAGATAGGAGATAGATAGACAGATAGATAGATAGATAGATAGGAGATAGACAGATAGATAGATAGATAGATAGATAGATAGATAGATAGATAGATAGATAGGAGATAGATAGATAGATAGATAGATAGATAGATAGATAGATAGATATATAGATAGGATATAGGAGATAGATAGATAGATAGATAGATAGATAGATAGATAGATAGATAGGATATAGGAGATAGATAGACAGATAGATAGATAGATAGGATATAGGAGATAGATATAGAAGATAGATAGATAGATAGATAGATAGATAGATAGATAGATAGATAGGAGATAGATAGATAGATAGATAGGAGATAGATAGATAGATAGATAGATAAATAGATAGATGATAGATAGATAGATAGATAGGAGATAGATAGATAGATAGATAGATAGATAGGAGATAGATAGATAGATAGGAGATAGATAGATAGATAGATAGATAGATAGATAGATAGATAGGAGATAGATAGATAGGAGATAGATAGATAGATAGATAGATAGATAGATAGGAGATAGATAAAAAGATAGATAGATAGATGACAATGAAAAAACTTGCAGTTGCAGGATTACGTTATGTTCACACAATGTCAAAAATAGAGAAAAGGCGGATGATTTTGTTATTTAAAATAGTGTTCTTTTGCCGCAATTTTTGCCGCAATTCACACAATGTCAAAAATAGAGAAAAGGCGGACGATTTTGCTATTTAAAATAGTGTTCTTTTTGCCGCAATTTAACTGATTGCAATGCAATGGGAAAACGGATGTCCAATGCACATATTGTATTGAATAATGGACGTTATCAGCGTGGACGTCAAAATAATGGTCATGACAATTTATTTTTGGGCGTCTTTCGCCAAAGTCGGATGTTTTTTATTAGTTGTTCACACATAGTTTTTCTTTTGTCATCATTCTTTCTCCGTTTTTACTATGAAATTCAATTTAATTTAAGCAACACCCAAAGGCCAATTAGTAACCCTAAACTAGAATAATGTACCAGCAGCCGTCATTGCACTAAGGGGAGGCCAGACAGCTAAATGACGTCCGTTATTTTAGCTTCAAAATGACGGACGTCTTTTTAAACGGAGCTGAAAAAACATTGTGTGAACGTAGGCTTAATGTTGTTACATAGTTTTAGCTGTAAAGTAAGCGATCTACTGTAATAAGATCATATAAAAATATACACCATGGGGGAGATTTTTCAAGCATGGTGTAAAGTGAAACTGTCTCAGTTGCCCCTAGCAGCCAATCAGATTCCACCTTTCATTCCTCACAGACTCTTTGGAAAATGAAAGGTGGAATCTGATTGGTTGCTAGGGGCAACTGAGACAGTTTCACTTTACACCATGTTTCATAAGTCTCCCCCAATGACCCACCCCTTAGATCAATGGATATTACAGTATATAAATAAAGAAGCTCACCTCTGCGATTAGGATTTATCATCAATGTCTCTAAATGATTCTTTAACCCCTTATAACCCTCTGTGGTCTTAAATAGGGCAAAAAAAAGTAAGCAAGAAGAACATTTTTTTATATTTAAAAAGTGGTGTTTTGGGGGTTTACCTCTGCCTATATACTGTAAATTGTACTATACATACCTATACTCTCTCTATACTGTACTGTATATGTATCCCACTATTCATAATTCACCTAATAAATAATTTCCTGAGTAAAGGAGAACTGCAGTGACAAGCGAGGGAAGATAAGACATAACAGTTCACATGTTTACATGCTCTGAACTTGAAAGACAAGATTCTAGGAGGAGCAGACTCCGAGGGGATTTTATGCTTTGAATGTCACAATGAAGATACAGGGGCTTTGTGTGACACATGCATACAATATTAAACACACAAATTGTTCTCTGTATACACCACACGCTGCCAGAGATAAGAGGGGGCCATCACCAGGCATACAGACAATGTTTAACCAGGATCCTGTGCTGGAACCTTGTCTGCACAATGTAGCTTGAAAACACATTTATCTGTCTTTGCTACAGAAGTATCATAGGTAAATGTCTTTTACTTTTTACAATACAGTTAACTTAAAGAACAAGTCCACTGGTAGGAACAGAAATAATAATGCAAATAATCATAAATGAAAAAGAATGAAAGTAAAACACTAACCCTTCTACTATAAACAATACTGCTGCTATATACAAGACTATAACCACTATAATACTGCTCCTATATACAAGAATATAACTACTATAATACAGCTGCTATATACAGGAATATAACTACTATAATACTGCTCCTATATACAAGAATATAACTACTATAATACAGCTGCTATATACAGGAATATAACTACTATAATACAGCTGCTATATACAGGAATATAACTACTATAATACTGCCCCCTATATACAAGACTATAACTACTATAATACTGCCCCTATATACAAGACTATAACTACTATAATACTGCTCCTATATACAAGAATATAACTACTATAATACTGCCCCCTATATACAAGACTATAACTACTATAATACTGCTCCTATATACAAGACTATAACTACTATAATACTGCCCCTATATACAAGACTATAACTACTATAATAATGTCCCTATATACAGGAATATAACTACTATAATACTGTTCCTATATACAAGAATATAACTACTATAATAATGTCCCTATATACAAGAATATAACTACTATAATACTGCTCCTATATACAGCAATATAACTACTATAATGCTGCTCGTATATACAAGAATATAACTACTATAAAACTGCTCCTATATACAAGACTATAACTACTATAATACTGCCTCCTATATACAAGAATATAACTACTATAATACTGCCCCTATATACAAGAATATAACTACTATAATACTGCTTCCTATATACAGGGATATAACTACTATAATACTGCTCCTATATACAGGAATATAACTACTATAATACTGCCCCTATATACAGGAATATAACTACTATAATACTGCTCCTATATACAGGAATATAACTACTATAATACTGCTCCTATATACAAGAATATAACTACTATAATACTGCTCCTACTGTATATACAAGAATATAACTACTATAATACTGCCCCTATATACAGGAATATAACTACTATAATACTGCTCCTATATACAGGAATATAACTACTATAATACTGCTCCTATATACAAGAATATAACTACTATAATACTGCTCCTACTGTATATACAAGAATATAACTACTATAATACTTGTGTCGTTTGGGGGCAGCCTTCCCCGCCGGTGGTGCTGGCTGGGTTTTGGTGGGGCTTTTTGGGTCTGGTCCTATGACATTGGGGTTGCATGGCCTCCTTTCCCTGCACGTGCACGCTTTGCGGGGTTGGCGGTCGCTGACCGACACGGTGTGGAGTTAGCGTAGGGACCCGTGTGGACCAGAGGACCTGCGCGGTGGTACACGGGGAAATATGGCTTGATCAATTCATATACAGACACTCTGGTGTTGATTTTTAATATAGGCCTAGCGGCATTAGTATCAGCCATAGATGGGATGTGCAGCAGTTCCATTCTCTCCAGTTCGTGTATAACTACTATAATACTGCCCCTAAATGCAAGAATATAACTACTATAATACTGCTCTTTATGTATACAAACATTCATAAACATGCTGGACTCAGTGCATTTCTCTGATGACTGTATCCTGGCCTCAATCGATGTAGAGAGCCTCTACACCCGCATCCCACATGATGCGGGTGTAGAGGCGATCGATTGGTCCCTATCTAGGACAGACCAGTCTCAGGCCTACAGAAACTTTGTGAAAGAAGGACTTTACTTTATTTTGCGTAACAATGTCTTTACGTTTGAGGACCAATGGTACGGGCAGGAGATCGGTACTGCTATGGGCACGCCGGTCTCCTGCACGTACGCAAACCTCTTTTTGGCCAAGCTGGAAAATGACTATGTATTTAACACTCGCAACCCACACATGGGAAGCATCAGGGCGTATTTTCATTACGTGGATGATGTCTTCGTTGTGTGGGTTGGAGAAGAAAGTAAATTTATTGATTTTGTCACCTACCTTAATGAAGTGAATAGTGTGAACATGGTCTTCACGCATAAGATAGGGAACCGATCCCTTGAGTTTCTGGACGTCCAGGTGGACGTAGTGGATAACACACTGCACACCTCAGTGTTTAGAAAAGAAACCGCATGCAATTCCATCTTGCACTACTCTAGCTCTCACCCCACACGCATTAAAGACTCCATTCCATTCAGCCAGCTAGTGAGGCTTAAACGTATCAATAGCAATGATCAATCATTTGCTGTACAGGCTGCAGACATGGAAAGAAGATTCTCAGCAAGGGGATATCCAGAACAGGTTATTAGTGAAGCTAGAACCAGGGCCAATATGCTGAACAGATCAGATTTACTGAGATCCAAAACCACACAACAGAAAGGGTTAAACAGGTTTTCTTTTGTTTTTCAAAATTCACCGCTGAATCAGTGTATCACTAAAGCTATCTGGAAACATTGGCCCATCCTGGAACAGGACGATGACCTGAAGGAGATTGCAGCTCAGGGACCCCTCATCACATACCGCAAAAACCGCACCATTGGAGATAAGCTCAATGTGAATACATGCAAAAAGAAAAAAGCGGCAGATGAGTGGTTCACCAGAGCTCCTCTGACAGGAAATAAAAGATGTGGTAGCTGTAAATACTGCCCGCAGCTTATTCCTACTGCTTATATTAACCTGAATGGAGTAGACTGCTATATCGATAGCCTCATCACCTGTAGAACCCCCTACACTGTCTATGCGCTTGTATGCTCGTGTCACCGCTTCTACATTGGCAAAACTAAACGCCCGATGTGGCCCAGGTACAAGGAGCATGCCTATTCAGTTAGGACTGGGAAAGGCGTTCCCTGCCTTATAGAGCATGTGAATTCTGTCCACAAAGGTGATACCAGCTCCCTGCGTTTTCTGGGCTTAGAGAAGGTGGATGAACCTGATAGGGGAGGAGACAGACATCAGTACCTCCTCAGGAGAGAAGCAACATGGATTGCCACTCTAGATGCGACCGGTCCCAATGGCCTCAATGAGAGGAATGATTGGAGTATTTTCTTGTGAGATAATTTGTACTTGTATTTAACATTTTTAGTTTTCACCTATTTTGAATATTATTTGCATATGCATGATGTAACCTATTTAAACTACCCTCCCCCGGTAGTGATGTAAGACTTGACAAAGCGCTGAGGCGCGAAACAGTTGTCTGCTACACGCTCCCGCACCCTGGCCACCGCTCCCTCCCTGTGATGTCTGAATAAACGCACAAAGAGATCACTTCATCCGGTGAGTGCTTGGACTTATTTTCTACTTTATACACCGTACTGCCCTTGTCTCTGTTCGAGCACCGCGGCTACTCACCAGTGCAGTTTATTAGCCCTTTATCCGACTCCAGCGCACAACTACTGATTGAGCAGTGTTCAGACAGTGCCGACACCTGTATCTTCCTGAAGCATAACTACTATAATACTGCTCCTATATACAAGAATATAACTACTATAATACTGCTCCTATATACAGGAATATAACTACTATAATACTGCTCCTATATACAAGAATATAACTACTATAATACTGCTCCTATATACAAGAATATAACTACTATAATACTGCTCCTATATACAGGAATATAACTACTATAATACTGCTCCTATATACAGGAATATAACTACTATAATACTGCTTCTATATACAGGAATATAACTACTATAATACTGCTCCCATGTGCAAGAATATAACTACTATTATGCGGTTCAGGGAAGAAACAGAGTGCTGCACCTCACACCTATGGCTGATACTAGTGCCGCTTGGCTAAATAAAAAACACATCAGAATTTTGTGTATGAATTGATCAAGCCATACTGCCCCATGTACCTCGTGCCGGTATCTGATACACATGGGTCCCTACACTAAGTCCACACCGTGCCAGTCAGTGGCCACCAACCCCGCAGGCGTGCACAGTCAGGGAACGGGGGCCATGGGACGGCCCTGCGACCCCCATGCCACAGGACCAGACCCAAAAACACCACACCAGAACCCGGCCAGCACCGCCGGCGGAGAAGGTCGCCCCCAAGCAGCACAAGTCTGGATAAGGTATTGCGCTCACCATAGCTGCAGCAAACAGAATGGGAAAAAACAGGAGGGATTAAAACCATGTGCACTCAGGTGTCTCCTGCTAATTGCGGTCATGTGGGTTTTTGGTGTGGCATTTTTGGGTCTGGTCCTGTGGCATGGGGGTTGCAGGGCCGTTCCATGGCCTCCCTTCCCTGACTGTGCACGCCTGCGGGGGTGGTGGTCACTGACCGGCACAGTGTGGATTTAGTGTAGGGACCCATGTGTATCAGATACCTGCACGAGGTACATGGGGCAGTGTGGCTTGATCAATTCACATACAGAATTCTGATGTTTTTTATGCAGCCGAGAGGTACTAGTATCAGCCATAGGTGTGAGGTGCAGCACTCTTTTTCTTACCTGAACCATAACTACTATTATACTGCTCCTATGTACAAGAATATAACTACTATAATACTGCCCCTAAATGCAAGAATATAACTACTATAATACTGCTCCTATATACAAGAATATAACTACTATAATACTGCTCCTATATACAAGAATATAGCTACTATAATACTGCTCCTATATACAAGAATATAACTACTATAATACTGCTCCTATATACAAGAATATAACTACTATAATACTGCTCCTATATACAAGAATATAACTACTATAATACTGCTCCTCTCCATCCAGGCAGCCTGTTTATTGAAAGAATCATCAGTAGAATTCACCATGCGCAGGCGCAGCATCTAACCATATGGAATTGCTTTCTTAACGTGTGCAGGGTGCGAGCTGCCGAAATGGAGAAGAGAGTTACAAGAGGTAGGTTTTCTGTACACCGAGGTATGAATCTCATTGTTGCGGATATTTACTTGAACATCCAGAAATTCCAGAGAATGGCCCCCGAACTTAGATGTAAAAAACATATTAACGTGATTATGTGTATTAAGAAAATGAATGAAATCAGAAAACTGTGCCTCTGTGCCCTGCCAAACAACAAAAACGTCGTCTACAAAACGGTGGTATGACCTGATGAACTTTATTGGTGAAGCTTTGCTTTTTATTCTCACCAACAACGTGTTCCGCTATGAGGACTGGTGGTATCGACAGGAGATCGGCACAGCCATGGGCACGCCGGTCTCCTGTACGTATGCCAACCTGTTCCTCGCTAAGCTGGAACACGATGTTGTTTTTTCCACAGAAAATCCATTTATTAAGTTCATCAGGTCATACCACCGTTTTGTAGACGACGTTTTTGTTGTTTGGCAGGGCACAGAGGCACAGTTTTCTGATTTCATTCAGTTTCTTAATACACATAATCACGTTAATATGTTTTTTACATCTAAGTTCGGGGGCCATTCTCTGGAATTTCTGGATGTTCAAGTAAATATCCGCAACAATGAGATTCATACTTCGGTGTACAGAAAACCTACCTCTTGTAACTCTCTTCTCCATTTCGGCAGCTCACACCCTGCACACGTTAAGAAAGCAATTCCATATGGTCAGATGCTGCGCCTGCGCAGGGTGAATTCTACAGATGATTCTTTCAATAAACAGGCTGCCGGGATGGAGAGGAGATTTGCTGAAAGAGGATACCCTGATACCCTAGTTAGGGAAGCACGTCATAGGGCGAGTATACAAAATAGGAACACTCTCCTGTCATCCGCAGCTAAACACAAACCCCAAGATAGGAGATTCAATTTCATATTTCAGAACTCCCCTAATAATTCAGCTGTACAGGAGGCCATCAAAAAACACTGGCATCTTTTAGAGTCAGACCCCGACCTCAGAGAGATTGCAGAGAGGAAACCATGTATCTCCTATAGGAAAAACAAAACAATAGCTGATCACTTAAATACTCCCAGCCCACTAACTAAAAATACTGATTGGTTGTCTCGGACACTGCCTCAAGGCAACAGAAAATGTGGCCAATGCAAGTATTGCACCCAATTGTTAAATGTCTCCTTCATTCGCTTAGGAGGACATGAATGTATGATTAGGGATTTTATTACTTGCAAATCTTCATTTGTAGTATATGCTATAGTCTGCAGCTGTGGGGCGTTCTATGTGGGGAAAACAAAAAGACCACTATGGGTAAGGTTTAAAGAGCATGCCTACTCTGTAAGGACAGGCAAAGGTGTCCCACGCCTTATAGAGCATATACGGACTGCCCATCAAGGCGATACAAGGAATCTGAAGTTTCTCGGACTGGAAAGAGTTAACTCTGTGCCAGAGGGAATAGATAAACATCAAATACTTCTAAGAAAAGAGTCTCTCTGGATCTCCCGACTTAACGCTACTGGTCCGCTCGGCCTTAATGAGCGGAATGATCTCAGTGTATTTGTGTAAGAAATTTTATATGTTGACATTTGTTTCTTTTTGATCACGTGCACGTTACCTGTATATAGAGCACACCTCCTCTCACATGATGTCATCACCTGGTCGACAAAGGGGGCGTGTCCCCGAAACGGCCGTCCCAGTGCGCGTCCTTACCTCTCCCTCCCTGCTATCCGCATTTTATGGAATAAAGTGAGCTGATTGAAGATACCGGGTGAGTGCTGTCTTTGTCTACCCAATACACATAACTACTATAATACTGCTCCTATATACAAGAATATAACTACTATAATACTGCTCCTATATACAAGAATATAACTACTATAAGACTGCTCCTATGTGCAAGAATATAACTACTATTATACTGCTCCTATGTACAAGAATATAACTACTATAATACTATATCCTATATACAAGAATATAACTACTATAATACTGCTCCTATATACAAGAATATAACTACTATAATACTGCTCCTATATACAAGAATATAACTACTATAATACTGCTCCTATATACAAGAATATAACTACTATAATACTGCCTCCTATATACAAGAATATAACTACTATAATACTGCCCCCTATATACAAGAATATAACTACTATAATACTGCCCCTAAATGCAAGAATATAACTACTATAATACTGCTCTTTATGTATGCAAATATAGCTACAATAATTTTTTTAAACAAAGATCATTTCCATTATTTTAAATAGGAGAATAAGAGAATACTTAAAGGATTCAATACTATCTCAGACCCATCTCTACAGCCTCAGGACTTGACATTTCTACTTCACAAGAAGTACTCCATCAGAATTATCTTTATTTAGGAATATAAATTAGCACTCCTCCAGAAGGAAGAACGCATGCTCTCTAGTGCCACCTATTGGAAACAGCTACCCCATAAGTAGTGATTAGGGATTGTCAGCCAAACTAGACAAAAAAAAAAAGAAAAAAAAAAGAAGAATCTCCTATAAACAAAATATGACCTATTCGTAGATATATACTTCAATAATTTTGCCCATGACCATACAGAGAGGGTGCTGGGGCCCATGTTCTATGCCTCTCACTCAGTTACTTCTCTACTAAGAAGGGGCTAGAAGTTCAAAGGAACTATCTCAGGGGTCAAATATTGACTTACTACGTAGCTTCTTCAAATAGATGGCACTAAAGAGCTGGTTTTCAGGTGGCATTGCCTGGTCAACATGGTGTCTTACTCCTACTAGTTGTTCTCAAGAAGAGGATATTTCAAGTTTTTGGGAGCTCCTCCCTTGCAATAAAATAGGGCATGGCATTGGGATCACTGTTGGGTTTGGTGACACCAACCCAAGAGATTGCAGCCAGTTTTTAGAGACCAAGGGATTGTCGACATGGGTACTGACCGCTGATGAGCTGTGAGGACACCGAAGAAAAAGTTGAAGAAAGATATACTCATACTATATGAAAGAGAGAACACAATTGTATCCCAGAGGACACAGCTCATGGTCATAAGGTTTCCATCCTAAGGAGTCATGAGGCTCCTCAAGCTTTCATATACAATCCTGGAACATCACCGACTGCTAATACAGTCCTGACTGACTGTAGTTTCTCATAAATGTTCTCATTCTGAGATCAGCTTCGTGACATTCAGGGTAAGAAAGTCAAAGGGTACAATCCATCCATCATCTGGTGACGTGGTATTTCCCGCCTGTTGTCCTACAGCTGGAGCAAACACAAAGGTATTATTTCCAAAGAGATGGGGATGGGCTCCTACACATCGGGACTGAAGAAGGTGGTAATGTGCTTAATGTCGGTGATGTCATCTTTCCATAACCTCCCAAGTCACAAGGCAGAAATATCACTGATAAGATGTGACCGTGCTGAATGCTAATGAATGGATTCACTGTTACTGCCAGTCCAAATTATGATTTATATCTACAGACTAGCTTGCTGTTTTTTATTGCTGCGCCTTATTGTTAACAAGGCATCACTTGTTCTTACAGCACCTCCAGGCATAATAGTTTCTGGGAAGCTAAATAAGATCTATTCTTAAAACTGCAAGACGGCATTCCAAGATTTTTCACAACACAACTTATTGGCCAAATAGACCGTTTAAGGAACTGAGAGGGGCCTTGTCTGAACTTTCTTTTTTTTTTTTATTCTTTTTTGATAAGATAAACGTTTAAGATCAAACAAGAAAGAATATTTGAAAAAAATTATAGTTTAATATGTAGGACGTGCATCTCTCTTTATGGGCTGTTGATGTTATTTTCCTTTAAAAAATATTAAAATTATATATTGTATAATTGTATAATACAAACAAGAACAACAAGAACATAATAATAATAATAATAATAATAATAATAATAATAATAATAATAATAATAATAATAATAATAAATGAGTGAATTTACAGTACAATTGAAGCGAATCACTTTGTTAGCTCAGCAATCTGCTTTGAAGCCTAAGCGCTCTGCCCCGGGTGCCTGGAAAAGCTTTATCCAGTCCTGGATGAAGTTTCCTAGGACTGGATACAGCTTTTCCAGGCACCAGAGGCATGGACTTCAAAAGCAGCAGGCTATTAAGCAGATTGCTGCGCTAACTAAGTGATTTTCTCATTAATATTATTATTAGAGGTGTAACTAGAATAGGCAGGGCCCCATAGCGAACTTTTGATTAGGCCCCCTTCCTCCCCCCATCCCACTGTAGGTAATTTGTTAGCCCTTTGCCCAGTACATAGCATATGTTAGGCATCTGGCCTGGTATCCCCCCCAGTAAATAGTGCCCCCCATGGTAGGCATCTCCCCTAGTGTACCCCATGGTAGTTATCTCCCCTGGTCTCCCCTCAGAGATAGTGTCCCCCACAATAGGCATCTTTCTTGGTAGTATGATAACAGCTCAAGGGGCCCAGTGTTATGCAGGTATGGGCCCCCTGATATGACAGCAGCCATAGCATTCTTACACCCCTGATTATTATTATTATTATTATTATTATTATATATTCATATATTAATATTATATTGTATTTATATAAATGTTTATATTTTTTTTACAAGGCAAACCACCTATCCATGATCCCATGAAAATAGATTCAATACACTATAAGCACATTTTATTTTTTGATCCTAAAAGTTTATTTTATCATCTCAATGTTATAAATATCAACTATGAAATAAAAAATAAAAAAAAATAGCAACCATACAGGCTTTTGTCCTTGTTCCTTTGGTGTAAAAATCGTGAAACCAAGATGAATGCAATGGCTTTCGTACTTGATCAGACTGCGGTAGAAACGCGTGGTGATATAGGATGCCGGAAAAGAATACAGTTCCTACTTGCAATTACCTTGGAAAGATATGGGTTCATAGCTACAATATCTAGTCGGATCCCTTGGGAAGGATCAGTTGGTCCACAGCGAGGGTTTAGGAGCCCCTTCTCCTGGATTGAGATCATAAGAAACCAATTTGCATCTACTGGAGCTGTGCCCAGGGCTTGGACTACTCCTTTTTGTTGAGAGTTCATCTTATTCTTTCTCTGTATAAGCCTGGTTGTGGAGGCTAATTATAACTGGACCAATAAAAAAGAAAAGTCCTTGTTTCTATCTGCTCCTACAGTATGTGCGGCTTTTATCAAGACTGAACAAAGCTCTTACACAATGCTGGGCATTTTTCTCTATTTTTCTATGGGCCTCTAGTTGGGGTGACTTCCCATACTAACTCAGCACATACTCCAAGGCTGGCAGGTGAGGTAAGAAAAAAAAAACTAGACCAAGGGTGAAGATAGAAGGGACCTACCGGAGCTCTGGGTGCTCCCCTTTTCCTTATCCAGGGTATTTAGATACAGGTATAGGGCAATAACATGAACCATTACTCTGGGCGAAAGGCCTACACTGTTCCTTCCCTCTCTGCCCCCCCCCCATTGGTCAGGTCCCTCTATTGTAATAATATAAGTAAAAATAAATAAGATTTAAGATTTTATTGCCAAGATATGTAGAGTAACTTAAAAACAGAGAAGCCTCAATGAGACTGATGGTTGTATAAAAAAAAAACACATAAAACCTCATATACCCTCAGTGCATATCCCATGCTGTAAAGAATTATAACAACTGGTCTGCATAAAAATAGAATAAAAGTTGTGTAGTTCTAACCCCATTGAAGCCGTCATATGATGAGGTTCTTTTTTACACATTGGTTCAGGGGCGTCACTAACACTATAGCAGCCATAGCGGCTGCTATGGGGCCCGCTGCTTCAGGGGGTCCATTGTTCCTACTGCAATACACTGGGCCCCCTGAGCTGCCATGATTTGCAGCACCAGGTGCCCAAGCGAGCCTACTTGGTTCTCTAAATATCCCTTTAACTGCAAGAAATCCTGACAACCGATTGCAGTTATGACTAGACTTGAAGGCTTAGTGGTCAGTCGGGAAGGGGGGGGGGCATCAAATGTTTGCTATGGGGCCCAGCCATTTCTAGTTACACCTCTGCATTGGTTGGATCTAAATACAAAGTAGGCTGGGATTATGGCTGTACAACAGGGATGGGGGAAGCTTCGTCTTTCCGCTGTTACAAAATTACAGTCCCCATCATGCCTGGTTTAGAGACTATGGATAGAAGACTACGTAGGTGCTGTCTTATTGACTACAAAGCAAAAAGAGAAGAAGAAAACCCAAAAAGTCCCAGTGCAATAGCACACAAAAACAATGTAAACAAAGACACACAAAAAAAAAGAGGTCAAAATTTACATTATAAATAAATAAATAAATATATATTTGGACTTTTTGTTTTCTGTTTTTTTTTTTTTTTATTTTATTTTATTTTAAATAAACAGAAGAAACCTGGTAAATTGATGCTGAATCGGATAATTTAGCCATGACCAATATTCAGGTTGGTGAGCCAGCTCTGTGAGTTTTACCATTTGACACCTGCTTTGTGGGTGCAGCTCACAGCTACAAGTCAGGTCCAAGTCTGTTATGTTTTTTCCCCCACACTGTGCCAGATGCTCCACTAGACTGCGTTCCTGGCATCCCTCTATCCTGCAGTATCTGATCTCAAACACAGGAGAGACTCAGAGGAAGCAAGATCAATAGAGCAGTAAGGCAGAATATCTGGCAGGATACACTCCCATATGTCCATTATTTCAGGAGACTGTTCTATTTCATTTTACACCTGATGTCCGATGTCACTAAAAACAACAACAAAAAAAAAGCAGATCAAATGACAAAGAGCTGATATCCGGCACATGTGCAACCTGCATATTCCACCTCTATCTTCAGAAGTTCTCGTTTCATGGAACTCTATGGACTTGAGAAAATTTAAAAAAATTGACAGTAAGATTTTTATGCACATACATGTGCCGCCTTATGGAGCTTCTATATCTATATAGTATGTCTAAAATAAAGTATGTCATAATCACATGGAAACTGCACATTCTGTATGATCTGGGAAGTGTGAAGAAGTGAGAAGAACAGAGAGGCCAATGGACACTTTAATATGACTCCATACAAATAAAAGATTGCATGGAGACTGTGTCAAAAAGTAGCATGAGCCTTCTACGACGCCTCTATATATGTACAAAATCATTGCTTCTATTGCCTCTATGTACAGTATAGCCTTCAAAGGGGTTATCCACATAGATAATATCTTCTAAAATACTGCCACACCTGTCTTCTGGTTATATGAGGTATTACGACTCAGCTCCATTCACTTTAAAGGAAGTGGGCTGCAATACCACACACAAACTGAGGACAAGAGTGGCGCTGTTTATGAGTATGATCATATGTATTGTTGAGGAAACTCTGCATTTGATTTCCATTGGTTGCAGAAGTTTGATACCACCCTAGAGAGTGCTGGAAAACATGGATGTGGCTACAGGCTATAGGCGTTATCCTGGCAGCCCTAGGGTGTTATCCAACTTCTCCAGCCATGAGGAATTCGGATTCAGTTCAGATAACATTGCTGAACCCAAATCTTTTTGAGAGATCCGCAAAACACTAATCATATATCATACAGTTTACATATCATGCAGATCACACATCATGCATATCATGTGTCCAGTGTCGGACTGGCCCACCAGAGGACCGTTGAGCCCCCAGCTTTAGAGCCTGCTCCAACACTAACATGTAGTTTCTCACTGGTCCTTCATTGGTGGGCACCCCAGGATAATTTCTTCTAGTGGACCCCAGATAGCCCAGTGCGACACTGCATGTATCATGTAAATTGCATATTATGGAAATCATTTATCATGCAGATTACCAGGGATGTAGCTAAAACCTCTGGGCCCTCCTAATTTATGGGCCCAGTTGCAGTTGCGACCACTACAACCCTTATAGATATCAGAAGAGGGAGAAATGGACTGCACCGTCCTCGCAATCTCCGACACCTGGATCCAATGTGGAGACACGTAGCGTATCCCCTACACAGAAACTAAACTCAGGGTGCTCCGCTTGACAAGACAAGTGATATACAAATAGGTGAGAATAAAGAAGCGGGCACTCACCGATACTGTAGGCCGTTGGGAATCTTTATTAGCAATTACTTCCAAACATGCAGGGACCTACCTGTGAGGACACACCTGCCAGCACTCCCCACTCCCTGCATGTTTGGAAGTAACCGCTAATAAAGATTCCTGATGGCCTACAGTATCGGTGAGTGCCCGCTTGTTTATTCTCACCTATTTGTATACCCCTATAGATATGCCACTCCAGACTACAAAGAATGCAAATCATATGCCATGCAGATCACATATAGATCATATTCATATATTATACAAATGATGTATCCCGCAGATCACGTAACATGCAGCTCACATATAATGCAGATCATACATTATACAGATCACATATTTTCTCAGTATCCTGATGTTTGGATTGTGCTCTCAGCACTGACACAGTTAACAATACATGTCAGATATCTTGTGTTAGCGACCTGCGGACAGAGTGACTATAACAAAGCGAGGCATTTTATGTTTTGGCTATGCAAACCGTTAAAGGAAATGTTAGAAAACCCTTTAACTGTGAGCGAGCAGCAGGACCCCTTCTTAATTTGCTGTTCCTGACTACAGGTGGTCCGCAGTTTGGTGTAAACAGGTTATACGTTCCTTCAGCCTCTCAGGAGCCAAATCCTATCTGTACTCAGGGATGTGTACTTAGTATTCCGCATCCATTGTTCCCATCGCCTGAGGTGAGTCCCCGGGCCATGGACTAGACACAAGCCCTCTTGTCTCAGTAGCTGAACACGAACGTAAATGGTATCAAAAAGCGTCTTCATATGACTGGTTACAGGCCCAGCGCCAGCTTGTAACTATTATAACCTATTTATACAAACACTGATTTTATGGATGGCGCAGAAGACTACATGGAAAAGTTAATAGAAGCTGTTTGATAAAGGTTTATAGATACATCATATGGTTCATCTTAGAGAGGAGATAAATAATAATAATAATACATCTGCTACTACTAAATATATAATTATAATAATACATATAGTACTGTAATAATAATACATCTAATACTACTACTAATAATAAT
The DNA here is from genome assembly GCF_027789765.1 of Dendropsophus ebraccatus. Taxonomy (NCBI): domain Eukaryota; kingdom Metazoa; phylum Chordata; class Amphibia; order Anura; family Hylidae; genus Dendropsophus; species Dendropsophus ebraccatus. The sequence continues at coordinate 18,037,911 of NC_091462.1, read as the reverse complement.
AATATACAGCTTAATATGGTTATTATTGTGTGATCCTGTGTTAATATGAACTGTATACGAGTAAGGGACATATATAGGGACAGGAAGGAAGGAAGGGAAGGAAGGAAGGGAAGGAAGGAAGGGAAGGAAAGGAGGGAAGGAAGGAAGGAAGGGGAGGGAAGGGAAGGGAAGGAAGGAAGCTACTAACCCACAGATTCTTCCAGATTCTATTCACCATCATTTTAGTTCTTACTTAGGTTTCCATTACTCTTTGATGGCAAATAATCCACTATGCAGAGCTACTCTATTCTAACAAGTTCTGGTCCTATGAATAATACTTAAAGTGGTACTCCAGAAAAAAAAAAAAAAAAAGGAAAAAAAAATACTTTCAGAAGTCATATAGATTTCTAATTTATTTTTGTTTAAAAAATCCCAGCCTTCAAGTACTTTCCAGCTGCTGTATGTCCTGCAGGAAGTGATGTGTTCTTTGCAGTCTGACACAGTGCTCTCTGCTGCCACCTCTGTTCATGGCTGGAACTGTCCAGAAATCTCTCCTGCTTTAGACAATTCTTGTCATTGACAGAGGAGGCAGCAGAGAGCACTGTGTCAGATTGGAAATAATACACCATTTCCTGCAGGACATACTGCAGCTAAAAAAGTACTGAAAGGCTTGAGATTTATTTATTTATTTATTTTTTTTAGAAAGAAGTAAATTACAAATCTGTATAACTTCCTGACACATGTTGATTTGGAAGGGAAAAAAAATCATTGGGGTACCCCTTTTACAAGGAAGCCATAACAGCAGTGTGAAAACAAACTCAAATGGGCTTTACAATTTTCTTTAAATAAAGGTTACGTTTAGACTCTTGCAGTAACTTGTGTTTTAGAGCATTTAAAATAAAATAAAATCAGTTGCAGATCTGCAGTGTGTGAACATAGTCTAAGAGGGGTTTCCCACAGCAACCAGCCACAGCTTAGGTTTCATTAAACTTTGTCTGTTTTACACAGAAAAGTTCCACAACTTTCCATTATACTTATTCTCATATTCTCAGTTTTCTAAATCTGTGCTTGCTGTCAGTCATTACCTTCTACTTCACATTCAGAGGCTGTAAACTCATCCTGTGCATCCATATGAAAGATTTCTCAGGCACTAAAGGAACATTCCCATTCACTGTCAGCAAACAGAGGTCCTGATGCAGTGTCCCAGTACCTATGTGTCACTGCAGCTGATTATATATGTATGTAGGGCGGCACTGTTATTATCTTTATTTCAGGGTCTTATCTGTGGACAAAGACTAGAAAATGCATTGATGTGTGTGATTATCCAGGAAGTGACATCACCATGTTATCCAGGAAGTGGCATCACCATGTTATCCAGGAAGTGACATCACCATGTTATCCAGGAAGTGACATCACCATGTTATCCAGAAAGTGACATCACCATGTTATCCAGGAAGTGACATCACCATGTTATCCAGGAAGTGAAGCCTTCATGCAGTAGTAAGTGCAGGGAAAAAGAAGCACTTTATAAGTATTTCCTGTAATAAGTGTATATTGGGGACTTGTGTAACTTTTGGGGGCAATACAATACTTTAATAAAAATGTTTGCCGGACTTCTCCTTTAAAAGGGAAATCTGACAAACCAGATTCTCAAGCGAACAAAAACCGCACCTTGTGAACGAGGTCCCTGTGTGTACTGTGCCTTTAAGAGACTGCTCAGTAAACGTTATCTGTTCTACAGTTACCTCTGACTCCTTGCGTTTAAAGGGAATTTATCACCTAATTTTTCTTTTACTGACCAGAAACAAAAACGTATTCATTTATTTTTTAACAACATTTAGTAACATGCTTTACAGCAAGCCTCATGGACATAGACAGACTCTGTCCCCTTGAGATGAATGTAAATCATCATTGAGCTCCCTCTGTGACCTTTGAAGAGGTCATTCCACAAGGGAGCTGCTATTGTCTCCTCCACTGGTGTCACATGACGCTGCAGTGCTGTAGAGATCACTTTACAGCAGGCTCCTCTTATCACCACAGACACAACAGGAAGTCTTAGCTTAGTTTTTAGCCCCAGTGGTGAGAATGAAAATTGCAAGATCTCAAGACTATTTTATAATCTAGATAGAAAAATAGAAAATTATAAAAAATAAAAATAAAAAATCTTTAAGAAATATGTTTAATATAAAAACAATGGGGGAAAAACAATTTATCAAACATGGTGTAAAGTGAAACTGGTTCAGTTGCCCCTAGCAACCAATCAGATTCCACCTTTCATTCCTCACAGACTGTGGAAAATGAAAGGTGGAATCTGATTGGTTGCTAGGGGCAACTGAGTCAGTTTCACTTTACACCATGTTTGATAAATCTCCCACATTATTTCAACAATAATCCCTTTAAGGAGGGATAATAGGAACATTTAAAGGGGCATGTGTTGGGTTCCAAGCCCCAAGTACAAGTGACAACCACCGCAGCGTTACTGTTACATCTATGTCCTGCCTTAACACCTGCAGCCCCTGGGCTACCTCATTGGAAACCCCAAGCACACAGAAGCGTTTCCTATAGACTGATTAAGCTTTAATGACATAAAAGTGGAGGACTATTTTTTTTCTGTCTCCTCACAAAGGTAGCGTAATGGCGGGCTGCGCTGTCAGGTCCTGTCAGACTCCTATAAATTGTGAATAAAGCACCTCAGTCTGTATCTGGGGAAAACTGCTTAAGCAATTTACAGGCTGTATAAACACAATGATGAAGTGACAGGCAGTATTTTACTGTATTTTAGAAGACAGTGATGTACGTGGACATTAATCATGGTGCGGAGGATTCCTGGGCCGGCCTGTCTCCGCTCACAGACCTACACAGTCACATCTGATGGGAAATCATTTTATGGATTCAACCTATTAGTTAGATGTTTGATGGCAGACACGTAAGGAAGGTGACCGCCGGGTGGGGTCATCATGGCCACATTTACTTCCGTCAGCCAGCGGTGACATCCCTGATGTGTTATTATTTCTATATTGTTTCATCCTCCATTTCCCTGATGTTTATCCTACTCCCTACCTATACCTTGTCATGTACATAGTGTAGTATATATGTGATATATACTTTACATATACATAGTATAGCATACACCCAACCTGTACCTCGTAATATATATAGTGTAGTGTATATGTGACGTATACATTGTATATTATACACCCAACTTGTACCTCATAATATACATAATGTAGTATATATGTAACATACAGTATATATGGTATATAGTATACCGTACACCCAAACTATACCTCGTAATATACATAATGTAGTATATATGTGACACATACATATACATAGTGTACCATACACCCAACCTATACGTCGTAATATACATAGTATACCATACTCCTAACCTATATACACTATATAAAAACAGGGTGGCAATCGTGGAGAGATATTAGATGTCACATAACCATAAAAAGCAGTTCATACAAAGTAACACTTGGACCGTGTATAAAGTATTGAGTGCATAACAATCCAAATGAGGATAAACCCCATATTCACTGTAGAAACCCTTCCCACCCCACGTCTGAACCACTAGTACAATATAACCAATATCCCAGAGTCTGTTTACTCTCCAGGACGCCACCACCCAGACGCGCATTTTGTGTCCTTCAACCCCCGGACTAAGGACACGAAATGCGCGTCGGGGTGGTGGCGTCCTGGAGAGTAAACAGACACTGTGATATTGGTAATATTGTACTAGTGGTTCAGACGTGGGGTGGGAAGGGTTTCTACATAGTAGACCATACTCCCAACCTATACCTCGTAATATACAGTACATAGTAGAGTGTATGTGAGACATATACATAGTATACCATACACCCAACCTATACCTCGTAATATACATAGTAGAGTGTATGTGAGACATATACATAGTAAAGTATACCATACTCCTAACCTGTACCTTGTAATAATATATATAGTATATATGTATATGTGACAAGTAGAGTATAACATATAAGTAACCTATGCAGCCACACATGGGCCCTCTTGTATTCCTCTGGTATGTATTTGATGGTATACATTGCTATGCCTTTTTTAACCATTTTAACACACTGATAAGTGTAGTAGAGAAGACTGAACTGATTCTTTTCTGGCTCGAGTGCTAAGGCTACGTCCGCCGTGGAATGCCGTCTGCCAGCCTCCCTTGTCATAATGACAGTCTATAGGATGCTCACGCGTCTCCTCTCTCCTCGGTGAAGAATGAACATGTTCTCCGCCCCCCCGAAATTCTGCCACTTTTTTTCCGTGTGCACATAGCCTATCGAGGTAAGCAGTAATGCTCTATGTATCGCAACCACCAGTCACTACATTCCCCAGCTAGAAGCTTTGTACCAGATACAGCCATAAATAGGCTATGCTCACACAACCTATTTTATCGTATTTAGTGAATAGCAGCCGTAGAAAACCATGTTAGTGCTCACTATGAAGCTAGTGGCTGCAGTCGCAAGCTTCATAATGTGCAGTGGAGAGTTCCGATCCAGGCGCGCACGGATGCGCCCGCATCAGAAAACTGTGGGCCGAAAGATCATCCGGCTGGTACTGCAGTACCGGCCGGGATGATCTTTTCAGACACCGGCCGCTCTGTGACCCGGCCGGGTCACGGAATGGCTGGTCTCTTATGCCATGTGAACCGTGGCCATAAACATGGTCATAAACTGTATAGAAACAGGGACTCTGGCTTTGATAGGAGTCCTGTATATACTTTTAAAGGAGAAGTCCGGGGTCCTGCCTCGGCCACTGACTGGCTGAGTGGGGCTGACAAGTCACGACCCGGGTTGCTGCTGAGAACAGGAAGTTACTGGGGCACCGGGATTCATAGTGGGGGATGGCCACCTCCTTCCTGGATCTTTTGAAAAAAATGTTGGACATTGGACTTTAAAGAGGACCTGTCACCCCCTGTGCCGGGGTGACAGGCTCCCGACCCCCCGTTACAGCCCCCTATACTCACCTGATCCTGCCGGGTCACGCTTTTGGATCCGGTCAGGTCACGGAGATATCAGCTCCAGAAGCCCGGTGCGCGCGCTGACAGGAGAGTCTGATGCCCATAGAGAATGACGGAGCATCGGACTCCCCATTCATTCTCTATGAGCGTCGGACTCTCCTGTCAGCGCGCGCGCCGGGCTTCGGGAGCTGATATCTCTGTGACCCGCCCGGATCCAAAAGCGGGACCCGGCAGGATCAGGTGAGTATAGGGGGCTGTAACGGGGGGTCGGGAGCCTGTCACCCCGGCACAGGGGGTGACAGGTCTCCTTTAAGGGGGAGATTTATGAAAGGGTGTAAATATACACCTGGTGTAAACTGCCCACAGCAACCAATCACAGCTCAGCTTTGAGCTCTGGTAAAATATTAGAGGAGCTGTGATTGGTTGCTGTGGGCAGTTTACACCAGGTGTATATTTACACCTTTCATAGATTTTCCCCTAAGTGTGTAATCGGGGCTCCTCCAAATACAAATTGGCATCCAAATCCAAAACTCATCTGACAGTCAGACTGGTCAGATTGGCCCAAAACAAATCTCAGGAAATAATATGTGTGTGTTGGAAAAAAAGAAGAAAAAAAAGAGGGATACTCATCTCTATAATCTCCCATTAGTCTAAGCCCTGGTCCCTACTGTTTTTCTACTGTTAAAAGCACTGTCTGCGGCAGGTCACTGCTGGGAGGGCATTTTCCACTTGTCAGGAGGCCACCAAGGATTAATGAGCAGCAAGTTTTTTTTAGTTCTTTCTGCCTGGACAATCCCTTTAAGAGACATCTCATCATTAATATGAGAAATATATTTCACACATTTAGAGACAAAACAAAAAATATAAATAAAAAAAATTATATTTATATATATATATATATATATATATATATATATATATATTAAATTGAACAAAACATTTTACATTTATTCCTTTCCTTCACAATAAATAAATGCTCCTGGCCGGCAGAACGAGCACAGGAGGCTTTGTTAACCTGACTTGTGTGTGTATTATTACTAAAAGCTCCATCTATATTCCTATCCGGGATACTGTTCCCCTTTTGTCATTTTCCAATAAAAGCCGCCATACCAAATAGTCCGAGCACATCGTAATTAGCAGCTGGCAGAAAGAGCTGTAAATCTGTATCGGTTCTGAACGATTTGCTTACATTGTTTCTTTGTTGACAAATGATGCTGTACATGTTAATGTTTCTGCAATGTCCCCGCTGCACCTGACGTGCCAATAAATGGCAGCCAGCTGTATGAATTATGGAAATAAGATTTTTGTTTATGAAGGTGCCCCAGACATTTATTTTACAGCTCGCCTCTTGACACATTTAATGTCTGCAGTTACACTGCAAGGATATTTGCTACTTGACACAATGAGTAATCAAAAGTTTCTTTTATTTTCTGTATTAAATATAAAATAAGATGGAGAGAAGTGTGAGGTGCTTTATTCCTGCCAAGTCCCTGCTAAGTCTGTGCAACCCAGCTGGGAAGAGGGAAAGACAGGTGAAGCTTCCAGGGAACAAGATTTATAGAAGAAAGAAGAATAATAGAAGGATGTGGAATAACAATGGAAAGCTGTACATGATGTCAAGAATATCTATCTATCTATCTATCTATCTATCTATCTATCTATCTATCTATCTATCTATCTATCTATCTATCTATCTTCTATCTATCTATCTATCTCCTATCTATCTCCTATCTATCTATCTATCTATCTATCTATCTATCTATCTATCTATCTATCTATCTATCTATCTATCTATCTATCTATCTATCTATCTCCTATATCTATCTATCTATCTATCTATCTATCTATCTATCTATCTATCTATCTATCTATCTATCTATCTATCTATCTATCTATCTATCTATTATCTATCTATCTATCTATCTATCTATCTATCCATCCATCTCCTATCTATCTATCTATCTATCTATCTATCTATCTATCTATCTATCTATGCATGATGCTTGATAATGATTCTGGATTGAATCGAAACGTTGTATGTACCTTGAAGATGGAATAAACACTATTCACCTTTACTCCGGTGTGCTGCAGACTCTTGCTGTTTTCTATATTGGGGATCCTATGCCATAGGACTTTCACTGCTCAGCACCCACCGCTTTGGATCTGGATGTGCGGCTGCTACTCTGCTCTATCTATCTATCTATCTATCTATCTATCTATCTATCTATCTATCTATCTATCTATCTCCTTATCTATCTATCTATCTATCTATCTATCTATCTATCTATCTATCTATCTATCTACCATCTATTATCTATCTATCTATCTATCTACCATCTATTATCTATCTATCTATCTATCTATCAATTATCTATCTATCTATCTATCTATCTATCTATCTATCTATCTATCTATCTATCTATCTATCTATCCAAGTTTACATACATGTGGTTGGTATTTAGCAGTATTGCCTTTACATTGTATAACCTGAGTCAATTGTTCCAGTGCTTTCCACAATTTGTTGCAATTTTAGAGGGAGAGGCCCTAAGGGGGGGATGAGGGAAGGATAGGAGCCCAGAATACAGCCAGCAAGTCGCCAGAAGGCAAGCATCTACACTGGTTTAGTAGCAGCATCCCCGGCCAGAAGGCTGGCATAGTCGGGGGTATTCTGGGACTCCATCTAGGCGAACCATGTTTGCGTGAAACGATTCTTGGAGTTGTGCAACGAGGACGCCAGGTCCTCCATTCTGATCAGGTCGTTGACTTTGTTTACCCACAGAGACAGAGGGGGAGGGACCATGCGTTTCCAATACAGCGGTATACACGCCCTAGCGGCCATTACCAGAAAGCGCAAGAGAGAGCGCCTGTATTTCTTTACTGCCATTTCGTTATGATGTAGAAGAAAAAGAGCAGGGGTGAACTCTATGAAGAGCCCCATAACACATCGTGAGACCTCCTTCACTTGATCCCAAAAAGCAGAGAGCAGGGGACAAGACCAAAAGATGTGTAAGAAAGTGCCCTGAGAGTCCCCACACCTCCAGCAGATCGGGTCAGACTCCGGTCAGATTGCATGTAATGATACCATTATTCTATAGGTCAGTCCGAAAACAACCGTATGCAGGCTTACACAGATTTTCTAATTTTTTTTCTTTTTTTTTTTTGCAATTAATTAGTAATAAAATGGGCCTATTGTGACTTCTATAAGGGTTTTAGTTTTTCACCTAACGGGCTGTATGGGGTGTCATTTTTTGCGCCATGATCTCTAGTTTTTATTAACACCATATTTGTGTAGATCGGACTATTTGATCACTTTTAATAATTTTTTTTTTATATATATATAATGTAACAAAAAATTGGTGATCCTGGCGCTTTTCACCCTCTTTTCGTTTACGCTGTTCACCACACAGGATGGCGATTGTTATATTTTAATAGATCGGACAATTACGCACGCTACGGTGTATATTATGTTTATTTATTTTTACATGTTTTATTTATACTATGGGATGGGGGTAATTTTAACTGTTACTGGGGGAGGGGCTTTGGGGTATTTTTAAAAACATTGATTTTTTTTTTTTTTACACACTTTAAGTCCCCTTGGGGGACTTTTACATGCAATCAATAGATTGAATACACTGTACAATGCTATGCCAAAAGCATAGCATTGATCAGTGTAATAGGCTTTCTGCTCATTGAGCCTGCCTGTGGCAACAGAGCGCCGATCGGACCGCACGGAGGAAGGTAAGAGACCTGTTGGGGTCCCGATTGGTAAGTGACAGGAGCTGTTCCTGTCACTTATACTTAAATGCCGATGAGGGCCTGACTACTGACTGCAGCTGGCCCCCTACTGCTATGAAACGCGCTTCATAACCCAGGACATATCGGTACGCCCAGGGTCGTCTGGTGACAGGTGGCCAGGGCATACAGGTACGTCCTAGGTCGTGTAGGGAGTTAAAGGATCACATACAAGGTATACAGTGACTAAAGGTTTATGACATTCATATACCCAACTATATCTGTTTTTAAGTAGGTACACGATACATGATACATGATGTGTAGCATAATAAATAATAAAAATAAAAATAAATAATAATTTACGATGTGAATTTATTCCCTATATTTGTACATAAGGCAGCTTATTTTTTAATAAATAGCCTCCAGGGTTGTAAACTGTATGTATACTGGTATGTATACTGACAACATACATTGGATTACAATGGCCACCTAGGCAGTTGACTTTGATTCAGTAAACCAATCCTCACTACTAACCCTGGCTGAAGAGTGAACAATTCCTCAAATTACATAGGAAGTTTTCAGATACAAAATATCTTTACATAGGAACAGTTAGATACATCAGACCATTGCACATAATAGTTCAGTCCACCAGAATCCCCCCCCCCCCAAAAAAAAAAAAATAGGTCAGACCTGAAATTTGAAGCGAGCTGTAGCGCTACAAAGCCGTAGCCCCCACCATATGCCCCTTTATGACAATCACGAGGAATGAAAATTATATAGAAAATTCCCTTTACAGAATGTAATTTTAGCAGATATATGAAGAACTGATATGGTATACAGCATGCATACATATATGACCTGCACGCCAGGCTTTCCCTCAGCTATCAGAAGCAAATTGAACTCTACAACAGAAAGCTTTAGGCTACATAGATCCAAAATAAATACAATATTTTTTATTCCTCCTACTGTTGAAAGAAAATGAGATTTAACACTTCCACTTTTTTTAGATTTCCGTCTTTGATCTTTCTTTACTCTTTTTAAAGATGCATGAAATTGTTTGGTTAGAGTTTGCTGAGGCCCAATACAAAATAATTTATTTATTTAATGAATTTGGTAACAGAAAAAAAAAAAAAGTCTTCCTCTGAAATTATTTTCAACCCAACAAAGAAGATACATGAATGAGGGAAAAAAATGTTTCCAGTAACTGGACAATTCTCATATTTTTAACACGTTTGTCTATTGTGTAGGGGATTTGGGTATTTTTTTTATTTCATCCATTATTTTATTGATGCGGTCCTGAGTTATTTGATATGGATGACCGATAACCTAGGGAACTCATGGACATTGTTGGGTAAAGAGAGGTGGTATAAGGTGGCGAGTGATTGGAAGAGAGACGGACCTTAAAGCAACTCTGTACCCACAATCTGCCCCCCAAAACCACTTGTACCTTCTTATAGCTGCTATTAATCCAAGATCTGTCCTGGGGTCCGTTCGGGACGTGATGCAGTTATTGTTTTTTTTTTTTTTTAAGAACAACTTTTAAACTTGCAGCCCTGTGTCAAATTGATGTGGCCTAGAGTGCCTGTGCCCTAGGTTTGTGACACGTTTCCATCACTCCTCCCCACCCTCTTCACCATTAGGAATGCCCCAGGAAGGATTTCTCCAATTCATCACCTGTCTGAACACTTCACAGGTGCCTTAACGATCCAGCACATGTACAATGTTCAGACAAGTGATGATTAGGAGAAATCCTTCCAGGGGCATTCCTAATAGTAAAGAGGGCAGGGAGGAGGAACAGAGAGGCGGTGCAAGCCTAGGGCACAGACACTCTAGGCCACATCAATTTGACACAGGGCTGCAAGTTTAAAAGTTTTTTTTTTTTTTTTTAGGACAATAACTGCATCACCTGCCGAAAGGACCCCAGGACAGAGTTTGGATTAAAAGCAGCTATAAGAAGGTACAAACAGTTTGGGGAGGCAGATTGTGGGTACAGAGTCGCTTTAAGGAGTAATCAAAATTGACACTGTTATTTGTAAAAGCATTTGTCTGGGTGTTCAGGTAGGTGGGTTGAGGCAGGAGAAGTGTGCGCCAACCATGTTCTATACCTGCTCTTTCCATATGACTCAATGCAAAGTCTTTCAACCATAGAGTTAGGAAAGAGACTGTGCTCAGCCATGTGCTTCTCTCCCTCCCCTCATTTGATTGCGGGTCTGAACACCTACTGTAGACCATGATCAATCAAAACTTTTAACATGTTCCTTGTACATGTAAAAGGTTTCTTTGTAAAACAGGTAACACATTAAAGGGGTTGTCCAGCGAAAATCTTTTTCTTTCAAGTCAACTGATATCAGAAAGTTATATAGATTTGTAACTTACTTCTATTAAAAAATCTTAAGTCTTCCCATACTTATTAGCTGCTATATGTCCAGCAGGAAATGTTGTTTTATTTTCAGTCTGACACACTGCTCTCTGCTGACATCTCTGGCCAAGACAGGAACTCTGTCTCGGTTTTATATGAATCCCCACAGAAAACCTCTCCTGCTCTGGACAGTTCCTGTCTCGGCCAGAGATGTCAGCAGAGAGCACTGTGTCAGACTGAAAATAAAACAACATTTTCTGCATTAGTAGCGAATAAGTATGGGAAGACCTGAGATTTTTTAATAGAAGTAAATTACAAATCTATATAACTCTCTAACACCAGCTGATCGGAAAGAAAAAATATTTTCGCTGGACAACCCCTTTAAAGGGATTGTCCAGGCATAGAAAAACATGGCCCCTTTCTTCCAAAAACATCACCACTCTTGTCCTCATTGTGGGTGTGGGGTTTTGCAGCTTAGTACCACTTAAGTGAATGTAGCTGAATTGTAATACCGCACACAACCTGAAGACAAGGGTGGTGCTGTTTCAGCAAGAAAGTTGCTGTGTTTTTTTCTAATCCTGTATAACACCTTTAAGGCGAACTAAGCCTCAATCACGTCATTTCAGTATTATTCATGTTAAGTCATTTTGTTTTGAAAGAGATTAATTGTTTACCTAGTTACCCATAGTCCCAACTCTTGTCCCCCCAACTCTTGTTCCTTTGCACAACGAAGAAGCCTCACTCTCAAAAGAATGCTTCAGAGTAAAAAAAAATACTGTCATACTGTATCTCAGATGTTTTCTTGACCTTTTTTGAATTTTGTTCCCACCAAAGCTGTGAAAGATTAACTATGATGTCCAAATAGACTACAATTCTGCAGCCAAGGCTTGAGTAAGGAATCCTACTGAAATGAATGGGAGACTCCAGCATTTAACCAGATGCCCCCTGCTTGGCATAGCAAAGGGTGCCTGGTTCACCTTCAAGGGAAAGTTACAAAAATTAGAAGAAAAAAAAATGCATTTGATCACTGCAAGACACATTAGAACTACGCCAGTATACAGTCAACTGATGGCATACCACCGGAGTTCTAATATGTCTTGCAGTAACATATCCTTAATCTTTGTTTATTTAATTTATACATTCCTTGAAGGGATGAAATATACAAAAATTTTAATTAAAAATGTCAATAAGTTACTGCAAGACACTGTAGAACTCCGGTGATATGCCTAAAATTAATTACATATCACTGGAGTTCTAATATGTCTTGCATACAGATGAGCAAACCGGGTTCGGGTTCGAGGCGATCCGAACCCAAACGATCGGCATTTGATTAGCGGGGGCTGCTGAACTTGGATAAAGCTCTAAGGTTGTCTGGAAAACATGGATACAGCCAATGACTATATCCATGATTTCCACATAGCCTTAGGGCTTTATCCAAGTTCAGCAGCCACCGCTAATCAAATGCCGAAAGTTCGGGTTTGGATCGACTCGAGCATGCTCGAGGTTCGCTCATCTCTAGTCTTGCGGTAACCCAAGCACTACGAGGTGCTCAGTCAAGCACTATGATCGACAGAGCATACTCACTCAGCGCTAATCTTTAGATATATGACTGGTGTGCTTTAATAAGTGGAATTATTATGAATATATGTATTGAAAACCCCACTGTACCACTAGACATATCCATGTGCATGTACATACAGTTAAATGAATGAGATGACTCACATTTATTCCACACAAACTATCCAGTTTCCACCATAGTCTGCGAGAGCCTATCTCCAACTATTTCAGCCACAGAACATTATTAATGTTATATGTGGCTTTTCTCTGCAGCCATAATTGTTCTGTAAACCACCTGTGGTTGACCATACCATTTACCAGCATTGATCACTCTTTAACATGCTTTGAGCTCTCGTATCAAAACACGACTCAGCTACTTGATAGCATTTTGGGAGGGGGGGGGGGGGGGGGTGGGGGTGTAAATGCTCATTTGTTACTTTGTAGCTTAAAAATCTGCACTGTAATTATGATGGTTTTGTAATTGTTCTTAGCTAAGTGCCTCCACTTCCTGTGTTAGTCTAAAGGCCGCCGTATTAGACTTTATCCTGATTGACATTATTAGTCATTAAAATCCTTTGGGACAGTGATAGAAGAGTAGTAATTAGAATGTAAGTTATAGTTATGTTATTCTAAATTGTAAAAATGATGATTGTTCTGGGTGGATTTGAATTGTTTGTATTGGTGAATGGAAAATTTCTATTCAGTTTTCCTAAATAGAAGTGATATATGACACTGTTTCACCAATAGGCTATGTTCACACTAGGTTAAAAAAAAATTGAAAAAGGCTTCCGCTTTTTGTTAAAAAAAAAAAAGAAAGTCTGTTATTGCTTCATTTTTATTGACTTCAATGATTTGCATTGAAGTCTATGGAATAACAGACGTCTTTTGAGGCGGACGTCAAATAATGTTCAGGACACTTATTTTCGGGTGTCTTTTGTAAACAATGGACAATCTTTTTTAGTTGTTCACACACAGTTCTTATTTTTTTTCACATTGGTTTCACCATCTTTATTATTAAATTCAATGGACTTTTCAATTACAGACACATTCAAGAGGGAAATCAGTCCACCTGAACTAGGTGGCTAAGTTCACACAGCGTTTAACAGCGTCCGTTGCATAGCAACGGACGCTGTTAAACAGCCAGCCGCCAGGCTGCACTCAGCCCGTTCCTGCAGCCGATACCTCTATATTGGCTGCAGGAACGTTCTTTTTTTTTACTATTGATTTGCGGGTACCGTCAGGTGTGCCCGCAAATCAATTAGCCATTGACTTCAATGTAATGTGTGGCTGCCACTGCACATTACATTGTGTGAACTGTTATTTCCAGACACTGTTCAGTGGACAGCGTCCAGAAATAATTGGCAGGTACATTATTCTAACACCCATTCTAGACTTAAAGACTACCCCCTCTAAATAACAATATAGATTACAATGTATGGGACTGAACCTACATAATGGCTGCAGCAATGTGCTCCTTTTTTTTCTACCCCTATTACTATATGTCTAATTCTGAAAAAAAAATATTGGGTCCAAAATCCCTAAGTTATGTCACAACATCTGTTCGGGAATCAAATAAAAGAATGTACGAACCACTTTTTGCTTTGACAAATTATAAGAACATCTTTGGCCAAATTAATTTTTAACATTACTATCCTCCTATACGTCGGGGAAATTTATGGCATTCTTAATGTAATAAAGGTAACTGGCCGTCTTCCAGTGGCAATCCATAGCCCCAGCTGTTGCTCCTGTCTCTGGCTTCCTGCCAGGCCAGTCAAAATTGATATATGATATAAAGCAGCACCTATGGCACAGTATGGCACCAACTATAACCTTTGCCTGTTACTTTAAACCTCTCTTCTACTTCAACCTCTTTGTGTGATCACTTATCTTCACCCTGTGCCATTTTGGCTCTCAACCCATTTATTTCTTGTCCTTCGACCTCTGAGGTCTTCCTGACCGTTTGGACCCCATTTAATTTTACCTATTCACCGATTGGTTTGCATTGATGACCACTAGTGAACACCTCATTACTCCTAATCTGCCAATTTCACACCAAAAGTCTTCACCCTTACTTTAGATGTCTCAACTCAAACTTCCCCTATTAGTATAGCCAACGATATTCTTTGGTCACTTTTTGGCCTATGGCCATACCAGACTAAACATATACTGTTAGGGAAGATGAATTTTGCCAAGGTTTTTGGTACCTTATGAGAAGTCTATGGGGACAGGAGAACTTAAAAGGGGGATGTAGAAGTGTTACAGGTCATGTAAAATCTTATGCCATTTTGTGTTTACAGCACTTATGCAGATCTATCTGTCTCCATAGTAACAGACTACAAACAAACCCTATGAAGTCTGATACCATAATCATAGTCCCTACATCTTTTCCAGTTATTTTCAAATAAATAGCTACAGAATAAACTCCTAAATAGGAAACAAAAAACATGGGTTTTCTAGAAATTCCCTAGTACAAGGCATTTAAGACTCTAGGTCTCATTGATAGATGTAGATCATAAGAGAAACAGATCACTGATCTCAGGGAGACCAGCCAAAGATAACAGCGGCGGCTGCTGGTTAAAGCGCTCAATGCAGTGAAATCCTAGCTGCATTTCCCCCTGGGAAACATGAATATGCAAAAGAAGAAAAAACCTTGGAGCCTCATTTAAAAGTCTCAAAACACAGGACTAGCCAGATATTCCTCCGGGAAGGACCTAGCCAAGGGGTGGCTCCTGTAGGGAAACCACCAAAACCATCATATTAAGTGGCCCTATGAGTCAATGTGATGACAAGGGAAAAACCAAGGCCAGGTATCCACAGACAGCAGTTTCGGGTTGCTGCCCCTCATCAGTGTGAAGCATAATTCTAGCTAGGTGAAAACAATGCCTAGTAGAGCCAGATGTAGATCATGGGAGCTCTGGAGTGATAAAGGGTGCAGGGTTCTTGACACAAAGACCTGGTCAACTGGCTCAAACTAGACTTGATTTGTAGTCTGTAACGATGATGACACATAAATCTGTATAGAATCTGTAGATACAAAATAATAGGCTTGACTCCCCCCATTCCCCCCTTTATTTCGAGACAAAGTCCTCATACCTATAGGCTGTATTATTCAATACACAAATTAAAGATCCATTTTATCATTTGTTAACAAGACACTGAACCTAAAAATATTTTCTCCCAGATAGAATCCATAAATCTTCCAATTAAAACTCTATAATTTATGATGCACATATGGAAAATAATACACGTTAAAGTAGAAAGGTTTTTTTTGCCTGGTGCTGTCAATACTTTGAAGGATGGGGTGATTATAAAGCAAATTAACAATACTTTTAAATGTGCATTCACTTATCTTTTCAATTAAATTCTTGTTAAACAACTGCACAGACAGTAATACAGCGTCGCTGAGGAACCCATCAAGACAGGTTTATTGTAAATTTTACTCTGCAACAATTAATCACGCCGTGTTCTCTCTATTATTAAATTATTTCAATGTGTAATTTAGTTAATACATATCTTCAGATTGTTTTTTTTTTTTTTTTTTTTTTGCTGCATGAGGCTCCACTAAAAATAACCAGAATGGTGCGTCGGCTTATATCACTAAATAGAATTGGAACTTAATATTTTTTAGATTTTTCAAGCTGATTGACATTTGTTGGGATTTTTTGGGAATTTGATTTAGACCTGTAAGTCATCCCATCCCTACCAAGCTTTATACTGGGTTACTGAAAATGAGTTTGTGTTTTTGGAATTCTCTGGTTTGGATGGGTCCTGGGTTAGATGGAGACCATGTATAATCTGGAGGAAAGAAGGCAAAGGGGGATAAGGGGGGGTTAGGCATGATCGAAAACTTTTAGGCTATATTCACACAGTGTATTCTTTTTTTTTTAGAAGAACGACCATTGTTGCCGATTGTAACACCGGCCATTCTTGTAAAAAAACAAAAACAACACAATGTATTGCGCAACAGCCGCTGTATCCCAATGGTCGTTGAAATAATTGACTTGTCAGTTATTTCCAGATGTGAGACTGTGAACAACGGTCGTTGTTCACAGTCTGTTCACACAATGTATGGCCATGCTCACTGCCGTACATTAAATTGAGGACAATGGTTAATTGGAGTGCGGGCAAACCCAAATGTCCCTGCATTCCAATTATAATGAAATGTTGTTAATCCGGCTGATACTGCAGTATGGGTGAACATATAAGACAGCGGCTGTTTGACATGGCCGTGTCAAGCAACGGCCGTTGTTCTTACATAGTGTGAACATAGCCTAAATGTGTTAAAAGACTACATAAGGTTCAAGAAGGAAGTGTTTTAGGACTTATTTTTGGAGTAGGACTTATATAATATTTCAAGCCTACTCCTAAAACTCAGCAGAATCCAGCTAGGATTCATTTTCGGGGTAAAGCTTATAGAAAAAAAAAAAGTTGTCTAGGGGCAACAACCCTGATATAGAAGTCAACAAATGGGTGTCATTTTTGAGGCAATTCTGGTTTGGTTGACCAGGAGGGGAAGATATTGGAGCTAGAAAGGCTGAGAGCTAGTAATGCAAATTGTTTCTCTTAGTTTTCACCACAAAAACACGTTTTCTAAGGTTCCACAATGTAAAATACTATAATGAAGTGCAATGAATTACAAATTAGCTTGGTCGTCTGAACTCGAACCTACAGTAGTTATGTAGGGCAGTGTTATTCTGACTTCTGTGCATAAAGTATATTATAGAATTCAGAAGAGTCCATTGTTTGCTATATATCAGTTATCTGCATCTTCAGAAATACATCGTTTTGTAGAAACAAAAAACGATTTTGAGCCATTTTCTCCAATCTCCTATAACTTGACTGATTCTTCTCTTATGAGGCATACTCGAGAAATGTAGAAGTATACCAAGGCTCACTCAATCCACGCAAAGCCTCGATAAAAGTTCTGAGTAACTAACTGAGGCGACCATTTTTACTTTTGGTCATGTGATTTCCGACTTTTAATAGAAAATATAAATCTTCACCCCAAGATAATCTTATCTCACGTAAACCATATAGTTTATTATCAATGCCGCTCCTCGTGCTGAAAATAAACTCCATCGAAAGGAATAAAGGAGAAAATAACGCTATGACATTTGAATGAAGGATTGAAATCCCGGTTATATCATATCCAGCCATAAATAATAAGAATAGAAATTTCTTACTGTAAAAGCATAGTAAAGTAAAGTGGAGTCGCTTTCCTTTTTACATAGATTTATCAAGCTCTAAATGAAATAGAGCATTTTCTTTAAATATAAATATAGGCAAAAAACACCATAGCAAAGTTATAGTAGTAGAAATTGTGAGCAATAGATATCACAGGATTCTTGCCCTATTACCATGATTACATTTGATTTAATTTGAAATCAAAAATAAAATTGAAAAATAATTGATCAGTTCCTAGAATAGTTAAAAATACCTGACCTGGATAGGAAGATTTATTATACTTTTTAAAGTAATTTGTGTCCCCAGGTTGGGTACATTATTCAACTATTCTACATCTGTCAAATTGGCAGAAGAAGTAGTCAATATGTATCTATATATGTATCAGTCACATTCCCTGGGTCCTAAATGTAAGACCCAGAACTCAGATGCCCCTAGTGCTTACAGTATAATCCGCAACCTACTGCAAAAGCCAGGGATCAAGAATGGCTAATCCATCAAGAACTCCAAATCTAAATAAACACAGATTTCAGAAGTCAAGACCAGCTGATCCAGAGTAAGAGATTAGCTGTGAGGCAATTGTATAGCAAAATGTGTCAATGAAAACAATGCATACATCGCCACTCAGTATTGTACAGGGACAGTGAGTTAGAAAGGGAAATTACTATTGAGAAAATTATCTACAGCTAGCATCATGGTCGTGGTGGAATTACCTCTACTGGATGGGGAAATTATCTATCTACTTGGGTAATCTACCTACGGGGGGACTTACCCACCTACTAGTATGGCCTGTATAGAGCCGGGGACACTACTATATGGGCACAACATTGGGAATATGTAGTGTTTTTGTAGTGCTTTTTTATTTTTATTTTTTTAGCATCAGTATGGTGGTATTATCCGGTCATTATTTGGTGGTAGTGGTCATGATGTGAGAGAAATGTTGGTCTTTGTATAGTGGGTTTTAAGTGGTAACAGTGTGATCATACTATTAAGGCACCCTATTAAGAAAACCCTTTATACATCCTGGTTGAGCGGCAGTGCATGCACAGTATACACAGTATCACCACTTATATTCACGTGCTATGGCAATGTTCACACTTAAAAAGAAACTCAAGTGTTAGTCATTGTAAACCTGGAAAGATCCAGATAGGCCACTGTCCTGAAATAGTTGGAAACATAATATATTTACAAGCGTAAAGTGGCCACAAGCTGACAAGGAACCACAAAAAGGAAAAGCCACAGGACTGAATGACTCGGTGGCCATAAAGGGATAACATGCCGCCTTAGGCCATTATCCAGTGGTGGAGGGTCTGTTTGGCAGAGAGTTCTCACAATAGCTGGAGTGACCTGTGGGATGGGCACTTCCTGTAGTTAATGACAGAGCGGGCCGAGCCATGGGCTTTTAGCTCTACAAGACAATCATCAATTTCCAGGAAATGTCTTCCCCTGTGGCCATTATTCCTCAGAAAAGTTCAAACGCTCACCAATAAACTTTCTTCCTTTCATTTCCAGATAAGCTGCGCACATTATCATCAAAGGCTTAATACAAGAATCCAAACATTGATCAAAATTGCAATGCAAAAAAAAAAAGAAAAAGAAGAGAGAACAAGAGAAAGAGTCGGTATTCCAGGAATAACAAGGCTACATCACGGAAAAGTCAAAACACGTCTGTTTACATGAGGATTAACTCACCCTGATTCACAACAAATCGCAACTTCTGTATCGTTGACAGGTTCCCGCTGACTCTGTACAAACCATCTGCATCTAAACCTGGAAGGAAGAATGCATTGTGTTACTGATACAATAGGAAAGAAACGTCTACATGGAAAGTGGGGTTGGATACATATTAACACTTAAAAGGCTTAGCATTTCACACACCTAGGATATATAGTTTTTCACTAATATTTCATTTTATAAAAATATTTTATTTGTAATTAAAAAACATATTTGTTACGGTGTCCTCTACTGTTATTTGAATACCCTCTCAGAATGTCCACCTATTTACTATTGTTGTGCCCCCTGGCATACGTCAAGATGAAGGTGCAGGTGCGCTCCTTCTCCCTGGTGTACACTAGCCGTATCCCCCGCTCATCCAATAGGTGGGCAGGACAGGGGGCGTGGCAAAGCAGGGAGGCGTGGCCTTCTCCCGCATTGGATATACCATGATTTACGCCTGATTGCAGGGGTAAATCATGGCAGAAATCGACACCTGTTCAGGAGCAGTATGACAGTCGCAGGTCTGTTCGAATTCATTGAGAGGTGTGAACCTTTTAGTGAATCCGGTGGGGCAATTGGGAGCTGAGCATAATTTAAGAACGGAGTACAAGTACGCGAGTCTTCATAAATGTCCCTTAATGTGTCCAGTAGTGGTGGTCGCACATGCTCAGTAGCTCAGTTCTGTCACCTGGATTCTCTTGTACACAAGGTGATTTTGACTATTTTACATATAAGCCAATAAAAATGAGCACACTTCAAGCTACAACTTCCCACTATAAATGGATAGATCCATTATAATTCTTACAGAACCAAATGAAATAAGTAATAAAGAATGTGCCCTGATGAAGGTGACATGACTCTATGAAAGGCTACACTTAGCTTAAAAGATTATTCCCATCTGGACATTTATGGCTTGTTCGTGTATGACAGATGTGGGGCCCCACTTCTGATAACTACATCTATCTAAAGAATGAGGGCTCCCCAGCCTGCTTGGTGCCATCAAAGGTGGTTGGGAAGCTGAGAAAAGCTGAGCCAACAGTTTTACACAAGTTACATGACTTCCCTTATACTAATGTGAGTTGCAACATTACAATACCATTAGCTATAGTGTATTGTAGTAAGTGGGCCACTGGGCTGCTACAGTGGTAGTTATGCCTCTGGAGACATGGTATGTTTTTTATA
The DNA here is from genome assembly GCF_027789765.1 of Dendropsophus ebraccatus. NCBI lineage: Eukaryota > Metazoa > Chordata > Amphibia > Anura > Hylidae > Dendropsophus > Dendropsophus ebraccatus. The sequence goes on along the minus strand of NC_091462.1, from coordinate 18,017,218 downwards.
TTTCTGTCTATGCTTCCAGAACATACTTTTATCCTCTAATACCAAGTGTCAGAGGCAGTCCCAGACTCCTGGACTGATGAGAGCTGTAATACCTCCTCGCTCCCCCTCCTATACCTGACCCTGCTTGATTGACAGTTATATGGAATCAAGCCCCAAGCAGGGATAGAGATTGGAATGGTTGAGTCCTCAGCAATTCAGGAGCCGGGGACCGCCTCTTTGACACATTGTACTGGAGAATAAAAGCATTTTTCTTCATACCTGGAAGTATAGATGGATATATGAAAGGTACCACATGTCACTTAGACGTAATAACTATCTAACAATGTCAGAAGTTAGGAATGTGAATTTAAGTTGACAGATTCCCTTGTTGTCTTGCCATAGCTCATGGCAGCCATACTATAGACTTACAACCCCCCAAGCTTCATAGCAGCCATCATTTTGGAAAATAAAATAAAATCCCCCGATTCTTTTCATATTGTCTCTGATTAGGAGAATTAGCAGATTGTACATGAAATAAAGTTGCCGCATTAGACATATGCATATTTATATATATATATATATTACATAGCACAATGGATAATGCGGTGGTAAGTGATGACATCTGAATCATTTGCATTAAAACAGAAATGTTTTGATTTACAATTAAGATTTGGAAACAGAAAAAAAAACACGTGCATAATATCAGATTTACATCTTAAGATCCATTTTAGGATATATCATATAGTCTATAGTGAGTCATAGCCAGATGGTGTCACCACTTAAGAGTATCCAAATCCATCCATTGTTTCTATTACCAAATTGGAGAGCACAACATTTCCTTAAGGAGGTCTTTACTGCACTTGGTAGTTGCTTTAGGTCCACAAACATTTGTGTACTGGCCATTGGTTACTAATGCTTGTGATGGGAACTGGATGGTCAGCTAGAGATCCACATGTACAGCAAGTTACTTATAATATCTTAAACTGATCCTGACTTACAGAGCTGCATTCACTATTCTGCTGGGGTAGCTACAGACTCTGGTTAGCGTTATGGTGTCCCACTGGTAGAGTCATCATCTACTGTAGTTCCTTTAATTTCCGCACATTTCCAGTTCTTTTTGGCTTTTGAGCAGACTATGGGGCAACCAACATGAAGGGTTATTCTCATCTGGACAAGTTATGTTCTATCCACAGTGTCTACAGCATAAGACATAACTTAGAAATTGATGGGGGAAAGGGGAGTCCCGACGGTTGGGGTCCCTTGCTATCTTGAGTGTGGGGACCCTAAAAAATCCCCTCTGAATGGAGCTGTGAGCCGCGCATGTGTGTCACTTGTCTATTCAGTCTGGATAGAGCCATTTTAATACGCTTCCCAGAGAATGAGGCGTCCACACAAATGCATGGCCCGTCACTCATATTTATAAGTTTATAAGATTATGAGAGTCTACGCGCTGGGGCCCCTGCAATCCCGTAGATACTGTGGAAAGGATATAGCTTGTCCAACTAGGAATACCACTTTAGGTTAAAATTTCAAGTTCTTTGGGGCTACTATGAGGCTTTGGACACCATAGACACCCAATGGTTCCCCAATAACCCTGATAGCACACTTAGGTTGTATGCGTTTCTGTTCTGCTCTGTCATTAACAATATAATGGGGTCTATCAGTTTTTGGCATAGTATCCAACATGACACCAGATAAAACAGCACATCATGTAGGATTTTTGTTGGAGTCTGTGGCAGAACCTGAAGCATGGGTGTGACTGCAGCCTTATATCATTCTTAACCCAATATCCAAATGCTGTGGTGCATTGCTTCTGGCACCAACATCTGGGAACGCTGACCAAAATCTCCAATCCCTGCTAGAGAATGTTCAAGAACACACCAGGTAGAGTCTTGACTTTGGGAGGTATGTATGTAAAATAGTACAATCCAGTAATTAACAGTGCAATACAACCACGTTCAGTATAAAGTAACTTCAGTGCAACGGCAACTACAACAGTGAGCTGACAAGGAGAAACGAATAAGACTCCTACAGTTTGGGACCTTACAAGTCAATGGCATGACCTCATTCCATCTGTTAGCACTCCATAGCCAATGTGGGAATAGGTCAGCAATAGTGGGTTCAGATCCTCAGAGATCTCGAATAAACCTTTGGAGGAGAGCCTGGTTGTGCATGAGAAGTCTATCCTCAATGAGATGGAGTGACGCCACCATAATATGTTATTGTTTAACATGATACATAAATGTCTTGTGTGTTGAAGCTTGCCTTGTTTTTCGCACTCTGCCGGCTGATTAGCATCTTACACAGTTTATATACAATATCGAAAGCCTCAGAAATATTCCCCCAATTATAATTTTCACGAGCCACAGCTCTCCTCTCCAAGACGTTTTTCAAGCTTAGCCAAACCAAACCAACGTAAATTGAAGGGTTTGGGCATCAGCTTTGTGACCACATTCCCCTTGTTGGATCTCAGATATATTATTTTAGAAACACAATTAGGCCAAGTGCAACTTTGAAGAGAGAACGTTCTTTAAAGTTCCAAACTTGCGATTCTGTGAACATTTTTCAAACAAAACAACTTTAAAGGCACCTTAGTCTAAAAACAGCAGAGAGCATGAAACGTGAGGTCGTTGACATTCAATGAAGACAAATGACATCAAGAAATTAAATGTATAGTACTTGTAACCACTTCTGTCCAAGGCTGTTATGAAGGAAACAGTGGTTGGTAGGAACCATACAATTCTCCTCTGCACGGTCTAGTACCAACCTGGCAAAAGCAGAACGTTCTTATTAAACTGCGTAAGGTGGATAACGTTCAAAGGACTCAATAATAACAACCATGGACTGCAAGGAAGGATGGAAGCATAGCCAAATCAAACTTTTAATCCTTTATTACAAGGTACTAGCAGCTGAGAACCGTGGAAAAAGCAATAATGGAGAATATTATATAAGAGGATGTGTACGGGTGACGGTAATGGTCAGGGCTCGGGACAGGAGAATGGACCCAATGTGTCAATATTGGATTTGGCTAGGCTAAACCTGGGGCAGACCAGGGATTTTGCAATTTAAAATGTTCCTTACAGGAGTTTGGATTTTGTGCTGAGATGTGGGTTGTACAAATATGAGGTCAAGGCAACAGAGGTTGAGCAGCATAGTAAGACCGATAAAGGTCGGAGCAGGCAATGATACCAAGGATGAATGAGAATAATTTACAAATAATAGTAATGGTGGACTAGTAAAGTCACATAGATGCAATGGTCGGGGTGTTGTGACCCTCACCGTCCATGAAAACAAGCAGTTCACTTTATGGAGTTCTCCAATCTCCATCTTACTGTAGGGGATGGGCTCTATGGACTTATAGTAATCGCTCGAGTATCAGGCTACTCCAAAATATTTGATACTCTGGCGAGTACTGGATGCTGCTCGTGTTCTTGTTAACAAAAAGATTTTTGAAAAATTGCTGAGAATAATGCATTTCTACAGCCTCAGGCCGGGTTCACACACAGTATGACACTGGCTGTTATGTGACCCGGTCGTGTCACAGAACGGCCGGTGTCAGTGAAGATCATCCTGGCCAGCACTGCAGTACCGGACGGATGAACTTCATTTCTGTTGAACTGGGATGCGGGCGCATCCATGTGTGCCAGCATCCCAATTACCAATAGCAGACAATAGAAAGTGCGTCCGGAGCTGCACTCTCCATTATGTGAACTAAATAGCGGCCGCACAAAACTGACATATCAGTTTTTCCTGCGGCTGCTAGGAATCCCAGCTGGAGTGCAGACTATGCGTACACACTCCGGACGGGATTTCATTGACTTTAATGCAACATATATTTTGAATTTATCAATTTCAACAACGGCCGAGATTAATTCAAATTATACGTTGTGTGAACATTGCCTTAAAGTGTACTTGTCATGATTGGCTCTCCTGAATCAGCGGCAAGATTCCCTGCTTATCCAGAAAGTCGGGTCATCATAGATACAGAGACGTTATTAGACGATAATGCATTATCCTTATACATGGAGACCGGACCTACCGAATTAGCAGAGGATCTTGACGCTGATCCCAAAGGACAATCATAACAGGTACATTTTTAAAAGCAGAGCCAGTCTTTCTCTGCTGACAATTAAGGTTCATACCCTTATCCTAGCTCCCCCTGTCTACTCCTGCGATCCCCGTTCCTAATTCCTTTGCATGCTTGACTTGTTACCTGACGTCCCACCTGACCTTTGACTATCTGTTCGATCCCTGATTTTGTACTGCGTTGCTCGTTTGGTTCTGACTTTGCTTTTTGAATCTCCTTTGTTGTGTTTGTCTGTTTGTCTTGTTCTGTGTTACACTTATTCAGTATAGGGAACGTCTTTGTGGTTGTCCGCAGCTGCCTAGGGCCGATTGAGGCAAGTAGGTAAGGACAGTGGGTGTGTTCAGGCTCAGGGCTCACTAAGTACTCTCCACTCTGCTGAGAGGGGGGCACTGGGTTAAATTCTCATGTCAGCTATTGTTTTCAATGGGGCTTTAGCATTGAAAAATATTCACTCGAATTTGGTGCTCGCTCATCTCTCTCTACAAAAGTTACCTGCGGCAAAATGAAGTAGACAGCCAGCCAAAGACAGGAGAGCTCATTCGATCTATTGATCGTGGGGGGTCTGGGCATTTCTCCCAACCAATCTAAACTTTTGACACTTCTCTAGGACAAGTCAAAGGTTTTATAAAGTGACAGTGCCCATTTAACATCATAAGTGGCCTTAGGAGTGTTATATGGGCACTGTATTGTTGTGTTATTTGGTCACTATATGGTACTCCATGAAAGGGGACATCAATGGAAGGTATTGTAATGGACACTAACTAGTGATGAGCAAACTTTTCAAAAGTTCGTTCCGACCGAACTTCCGGATTTTTTTTTAAAAGTTCGGTTTGACCGGATTTTGAATTTCTTTGGATTTCATAGTTTTAAGCATCTATATGATACAGGGGTAGTGTATTTGGATGAATTTAGGGCTCTACATGACAGTAACAACATTATCTTTTCAATATCTCAAAGTCAATTTTTTTTTTTAGACTTCAATATTCACCATTACAGGGTCCATGCAGGAAACTCACCATTACAGGGTCTATGCAGGAAAAAGGTCACAAATGCAGTGAAGGAGCAGCAGTAGTCATTGGAGGCCAGTGGAGGTCCAGCAATAGTCATTTGAAGCCAGTACAGGAGCAGCAGTAGTCATTGGAGGCCAGTGGAGGTCCAGCAATAGTCATTTGAAGCCAGTACAGGAGCAGCAGTAGTGAAAATCGAGGCCGCTCCTCTTAAAGCTATACCGACATGACACAGGAGGTGGGCTAGTGCAACATCCCTGCTGGTTGGAAGTGTTACGGGCATCATGGGAAAGCGCTTTTACCGCCCGGAACACTTCCTGCTTTCTAAAATGGCGGCTGCCATTTTAGAAAGCGAGAAAAAAAAAATTCGGAGCGGACTTCCAAAAATCCGAATCCGAACGGACTCAGAATTTTGGGAAAATCCGACCCGGATCCCATACCGGCCGAACCGGTTCGCTCATCTCTAACACTAACCAACCTAAACCTATACTGCCCTCCATATATCAGAGCTGTATGCAATGTACTACAGGAAGCTGATCTGCAACTGTAAACCAGAATTCCCAGGATTTCGTCGGATGGGTGGAAGGTTGCAATTTAGCAATTTGACCTCATTATTCCGCTCTCATTACAACAGTTAATCTTGTAGCTGAAAATTGGAGAGGCAGAAAATGTGGCATTTCCCTTTAAATCAGAATTACAGTGTTTGGCTTGACATGAATCAGCACTGTCACTTTTCAGTCACACAATATAACGTGACGCTTCCATTCATTGATACATTTAAAGCAGCAGTGATTCAATGCTTGTTAAATGCCCATTATCCTAAACAAATGTTTTAGGATTTTTATATATGGCGCCATGCCAGTGTCACTATATAGTATTTCCATGGATTTTGTTTTGCTTTTAGTTATTACTTTGTGGTTGTGTTGCTTCTAGGTCTACTCTGAACCAGACTAAGGTCACATAGGGCACATCATTCACGAGGACATGGACTGTTCTTACCATAGTTTGGGCAAAATGGATACATTAAAGATATAAATACCTTAATACAGATAAGGTGCCGTTGGGTTTTGAGAATTTACTTCTCTAGACAGTGTCTTACATGGACAGAGGTGGCAGCAGAGAGCACTGTGTCAGACTGGAAAGAATACACCACTTCCTGCAGGACATACAGCAGCTGATGAATCTGTATATTAATCAGCAGCTACAAAGCTGTATAAATTTCTGACACTAGTCGATTTAAAAAAAAAAAAAAAAAAAAAACACAACAACAACATTTTTTTTTTCCCTCTGGAGAAACCCTTTAAATAAAAACTGTACAACAATTTTGAGGCATAGTCAATCATCTAACATAAGGCAGCGTTTTCGGAGTATGGTATTAATAAATGTGCTTAATCTATCAGTATAGTGACACTATTCAGCCCATATATGCCATTTTTATAGATATTGTGGGACATTTATTAAGTCAGGCATTTTTTGCCTTAAAAATGTCCCCGTAGTGGCGATGCTTCCCGGATTTATGTTAAGGGGCAATGCCTCTACGTAAATCCTGTGCGCCCCAGTGTGCGTACATGGTAAAGCAGATGCCAGGTCAGAGCTTGCATAGGTTTCTTTAACATTTTTCCTCTTAAAAAATTTTAAATTAGGCAAACGCAAAGCCTCCACCCCCCTCCAATGCTGCCCCCTCTCCACCCCCTTGCCACAAAAGGCAACTTTTGGCGCTTCATGAATGTCCCCCATTGTACACATTTACTTCTGGGAGACATGATAACTTTTCTAATGTATGGCACTATTATTAAGGAACTGTAAATAATTTTTAGCTATAGTTAGGCTAGGTTTACACTATGGGGGAGATTTGATCCGATTTTTTTTTTTTAGTATTGGAAGTCAATGGAAAAATGGATCAAAACAGATGCACAGAAATGCACCAGTTTTTTGTAAAAAAAAAGATGAAAAAAAAAAAAAAAACGGATTGTAAAAACATAGTGTGAACCCAGTCTTATATAATATTTGACTCTATTATGTGAAAATGTATGAAGACGTAAAATGTAAGGGATTCATTCTAAAAGCTGAGTAATGAATAATTTATGCATAAATGAGAGAAATTTGATTAATAATAAAGGCTGAGGTGGGTAGCGGTGCCTTGTGAATGCTATCAGACTGCTGGTTCATTGGTTTACAATGCTAAATAACTACAGGTTTCGTATATTTACTAATGAGACATTTAGCAATACTTTAATAGTTTAGAAAACCCACATTTAGATACTCTCCTTGAAAACTATGTATGGGGACATATAGAAGGGGCAGACAAAGAGTGTTTTTTTAATTACTTTGTTTAGTTTTGAACTACACAGATGACATTGATTTTAATGGAAATAGTGTAATACTTCATTTCCCCTGTGGGGGTGCTGTAGGAAAACTGAACACTAGATACCAGGCTCCTCCATGATCGATCCTAATGTGATCAACCCATTTAAAGCTATTTTTCTAATCCGTCTGTTATTGCTACGTATATTAATTAGATTTTTATAAAGATTAAAAAAATAATCTTTGGTGTAAAACTTCAATAAAGCTGGATGATTTATATAGCAATTAAAGTGTATTTAGGAAAGTTAGTAAAACCTCTGTGTTTACTGTAAGGATAAGAAACATCGGAGTCCTGTAGATTAAATTCACGTACTTTATTGTTTGTGATGTTTTCTTGTTCTGTTGTTCTTGTCATGTTAAAATAAAAGCCTCTTGGGATCTAGACGGCTCATAATGAATTGATGAGAATGTGTTTACAGTGAGACACAACAAAATAAACATTTTTTTTTCTATGTTGTAATAGTCTAATGTAATTTAGTTTGTGAAAGTTGCATAATAGCTTTTTTTTTTTAGGCAAGGAAGATATCATAAATCTGAGGCATCATCCAAGGTTATAAGATAATTTACAGATGTTTTTTCTTAGTTTTTCTACTTTGTTGTAAGACGTTTTATAAATAAAGCTGTTTACTCTGAATACAAGGACTCAGACATGATCATGTTACAGTGGGGAAAATAAGTATTTGATACACTGCCGATTTTGCACCGCCGGTTCTGCCACCGACAGAGAATGGAGAGGGCTATGATTTTATTATAGATACATCTCACTTGTGCAAGACAGAATCTCAGATTTCAGGAAAAAAACATTGTATGATTTTTAAATAATTATTTTGCATGAAAAAAAGTATTTGAAACGTTAGTAAAAAGGAAATTAGTATTTGGTCCAGAAACCTTTGTTGGGTGATTGGGTGATTCTTGTAGTTCTTCACTAGGTTTGCAGACAGTGCAGCAGGGATTGTGTCCCCCTCTTCCATACACATCTTCTCCAGATCCTTCAGGTTTCAGGGCTATCACTGGGCCCACATTGAGTTTTAGCTCCCTAAAAAGATTTTTATTAAAGTTCAGGTCTTTAGTCTGGCCACTCCAGGCCAGACTAGGCCACTCCATAACCTTGAAATGCTTCTTACGGAGCCGCTCCTTAGTTGTCCTGGCTGTGTATTTTGGGACATTGTCATGCTGGAAGATGCAGCCACGACCCATCTTCAATGCTCTTACTGAGGGAAGGGGGTTGTTGGACAAAATCTTATTATACATGGCTCAATCCATTCTCCCTCCAACACGGTGCAGTCACTCTGTCCTCTTTGCAGACAAGCCCCCCTAGGTATGGTGCCACCTCCCATGCCTCACGGTTAGGACTGGGTTCTTGGGGTTGTACTCTTTCTACCTTCAAACACTCTGAGTGGAGTTGATACCAAAAATTTCTATTTTGGTCACATCTGACCAAATGACCAGAGGTCTCCTCTGGATCATGCAGATTTTATTGGCAAACTTAAAACAGGCCCGGACATGTGCTGGTGGGAGAAAGAGACCTTGCTTGGCCTGCAGGTTTTAATCCATGACGGCAGAGTGTGTTACTAACAGTAATCTTTAGGACTGTGGTCCAAGCACTTTTCTGGTTATTAACCAGGTCCTCCACTGTAAGTTCTGACCTGATTCCTGACCTTTTTCAAAATTATTCTTACCCCATGAAGCTAGATCTTGCATGAAGCCCCAGACCGAGGAAGTTTGACAGCGATCTTGTGTTTCTTCCATTTACTAATAATTAAACAGAAGGTAACAGTTGTTGCCTTCTAGTGATGAGCGGGCATGCTGGTCCGAGCTTGGTACTCGTTCGAGTATTAGGGTACTCAATGGTACTTGTTACTCGGACGAGCATCTCGCGATACTTGAGAAAATCTCATCATCCGTTTCCTGTAAGTTTTGGCGCTTTTTCTCAGCCAATAAACTCTTTGGTATATCCTGCGATCATGTGGGACCCATACATGTCGATAGCAGCGATTGGTTGGCCAGATCAGATGACCCTGCCATATAAAAATCTTGGCCGCCGAGGCTCGGCTCACATGCATGCTGGAAGAGATCAGGGACAGAGCTGCTGCTGGTCAGGGAGAGCGTTAGGGAGGGAATTAGCGTTCCAGTAGGCAGAGAATACTAGAGAAACAACCAAACAGCCCTTGTAAGGGCTTCAAATTGTTTTTAAATTGTATTACTACAGACTGCTGGCTGGGACTTGCAGTGCAGCTACCACGATTTCAGCAGCACACTGTGGTGATTTGATGCTGGCAGAAAGGGGACATTAGGTGTTGCATACAGACTGCTAAGAAGTGCTCAGTACTATTTTATTGGGCCCTCTACTATATTTCCAGATTTCTGTATTTCTTACGCAAGGCATAGCTAAGTTCACTACTGCTTCCACAGTGAAAAGGGGGTGTCACAGAGTGTGTATAGGTGCAGCCACCAACAGATTGTATCCCACAGCCCCCTAAAAACTAGTGGGCCCTCTACTATATTTTTTGATTTCTGTATTTCTTACGCAAGGCATATCTAAGTTCACTACTGCTTGCACAGTGTAAAGGGGGTGTCACAGAGTATGTATAGGTGCAGCCATCAACAGATTGTATCCCACAGCTGTTTCCCAGAATTTGGCATACTGGTGCCATTAGGCAGCCTCAGAGGCATTTATACATGCTGCCCCTGCTGTTTCCTGTCAATTTCCGTGGTGTTTCCATCATTCTGAGGTTCACAGGTTTTCACATGACCTTCCCTCTACCGAACCTGGGTCCCCTGCAAAAATGCTCGAGTTTCCCATTGACTTCAATGGGGTTTGTTACTCGAAACGAGCACTCGAGTATCGGGAGATATTCGTCTCGAGTAACGAGCACCCGAGCATTTTAGTACTTGTTCATCACTATTGCCTTCCCATCCAGCTGATTGCATTTTTTCCCCTAGCCCATCACAACCGTGTGCAGGTCTACAATTTTATCATTAGTGTCCTTAGACAGCTCTTCGGTCTTGGCCATGGTAGAGAGGATGGATTGTGATTGATTGTGTGGCTAGGTGTTTGTTTTTTTTTTTTTATACCAAACAAGTTCAAACAGATGCAAATACAGGTAATGCAGTAATGTAGCGCAAAGTAAGAGAAGCTAAAAGGTCTGAAAAACAGAATTCTTGCTGGTTGGTCAATGATTAAATACTTATTTCATGTAATAACATGCAAATTAATTATTTAAAAATGATTCAATGTGATTTTCTGACTTTTTTCTGAATTTTACACACACACACACACACACACACACACACACACACACACACACACTCTATTGTGGAACTAACATGTATGAATCTATTTTATCCAAGAAGCTTAGTTGCTAAGGGGCAGAGTATCTCCCATCTATGGAACCTAATGGAGCATGGAGCATACAGATGTGTCCACCCTCACCCTCCTTACATTTTGTAATGAACACGAATTTCTCATGATATTAATTCTAATTAAGTAAAATATTGCAACCATCATGCTAGCAAAAGAGTCATATATAGCACAAACATCTCCGGACAGAACCAGACCAGATTCTACTAGCTTCTCTGCTACCAGAGGTGAAAACTGAAAAGGCTCCCCCCTGCATCCATTGAAAATTTTTGCATGTAAAAAATATGCAGCATATAAAGTACACGCATATAAGTGTTAGTTTTGGGAAAGGTCAGAAACAACACAAAAAAATAATACTTTACTCAAAGAGTAGTAGATGCTTGGACCAAACTTCCAGCAGATGTGATAGGTAAATCTACAGTAACTGAAGGTAAACCTGCCTGGGATAAACATATCTGTATTCTAGGATAATAAGGAAGGAAATACCTTTTTATTTATTTTAACAATAAAGATAAAACAATATGCAAAAGAATACACAAAAATAAATAAATAATTAATAGAGATGAGTCGATCCGAACCTGAACGTTTGGTATTTGATTAGCAGTGGCTGCTGAACTTGGATAAAGCTCTAAGGTTGTCTGGAAAACATGGATACAGCCAATGACTATATCCATGTTTTCCACATAACCTTAGGGCTTTATCCAACTTCAGCAGCCACCGCTAATCAAATGCCGAAAGTTTGGGTTCGGATCGACTCGAGCATGCTCCAGGTTCGCTCATCTCTAATAATTAATAATAATAATAAAACTGAGTGGGATAAACATTATCTCTCCTAAAATAATAAAGGAAATACTAAAAGGGCAGACAAGTTGGACCAAGTGGTCTTTTTCTGCCGACAATCTTCTGTTTCTAGTACTGTACACCTCTATATATTGTAATATTCATACAGTTACTTAACAATTACTGCATTCCCAGTCTTGCATTTCCCATCTGTATAGATTGGTTATTTGCAGATCATTGCAGTCAATAGAGTCAGTGGTACAGAAAATGAGAGATGAGTGAGATGAGTGAATGGGTTGAAGAGACTCCATACTACATGCCACCACTAAGGGACTCGTCAATCAGCCACTTGAGGCAAGATACTCATCTTGCCGCATGCACATATGAACTTGGATAAAGCATCAGAAAATATCTTCTTTATGTCTAAGCTGGTAATATCTCAGGATAGGTTGAAATATAAGGAAGGACAATGTAGTACAGCAGATCACAATAGGAGGCTGCACAATCTCAAAGACGCCTTTGATTTTTTTTTGTCAAGTAAATATTATGGTAAGGGGGGGGGGTCTCCTATAACTTTGTATAGTCATTTACTTCCAGTAAATAATGTCAAATTGCTATACAATATACAAAAAACCCAGACCGCAAAGGCTAAGCACATCACAGAAGATAAGGACCGAGCACGTCTATGGGTACAAGGCGCGCTCCCCCGACTTCCTGTGAATAGCACGGCTAAAACACAACATCATAACAAAGTAGTTAAGGTAATAATTTTAGTCATTTGTTTTTTTCAGGTCACTGTAATCTAACCAAAGATAACTAATTGCTGAAAGTAAACATTCCACTGCGACCACAAAAGGAATCCATTACATAAACATATAATTCACAGTCATTTTCGTGGGCTGTAAACAGTTTGGAATGAGCATGAAAATGGAACAAAAATCAAAGTGAGCATTTAGAAATGAAAAAGTGTTTGCTACAAAAGGTCAGTCCCTTTGCTTGGCAAACCCTATGTAAAACCCTGGGAACAAGCTGATCACACAAGCAGCGAGGGACTTTTCAAGCCAACAACCGCTTTGTTTCTTTAAACAGACATCGGAACCTATAACTGGATCCTGTCAAACAAACGACAGTAAAAAATACATAACAGCTGCTAAGAATTACATTCGAGAGATAAAGGAATAAGTGCAGAGACCCTTCTCAGGAAAGGGACCAATGGCCTCTTTCATTCCTGAAGCGCAGTCCTAGGCTCCAGGCTGACATCTCGGGCACGGAATCAAATTTGCACTATTATGTGTATCCCACGACTTTGCCTTTTGTTTCACTTATTAAATAATGTCAGCTTTTAATAGAAGAATGTGAAAGCTGAAGGACCATATAAGAAATGCAAGTGTTTTTTTTTCCCCCGTATTTTTTTGTTTTAAAAATATTCATTTGGAAAAATTTCACATGATAAATAGAAGGGATGTACAAAAAGCGGTTTTGTGATGCTATGGTCCCATAGGTTTTTGTTGTTGCTATTGTTGTTGTTTTATTATTATTTCGAACTCTCAAAAAATATACCTATTTTTCTTGGTTGTTGTGCTCTCTACCAGCTGTGGTACTCCATAGAAAACAATGGATTGGAGCTGTGCTCTACCATAACCACCCCAGTTTTATTGTTTTCTTTCTCTGTAATAAGTAGAAGTAATTCACATAGGGACGTCACAGTCGGGAATAAGAAACAGTGATGTCACGCTACTGGGCTAATGGACATAGCGATGTAATCAAAGTGGGATTATGTGCATAGTGATGTCACAAAGCAGAGATCAAGCACATAGTCATGTGACTATGGTGCACACTGTGATGTCACAGTACTGGCATGTTCTCAGTAAAGTTTATACACATGAATTGCACAGGAAAGGGGGGTCACTGTACAGGAATAATATTTAAGGTGATGTCACTGTGCAATGAAAATGTACCTTGATGTTACAGCGCACACTGCCCGTCCTAGCAAGTAAGGGGTCACTGAACCACCTTCCAGGCCTGGATTGGCAATCTGGCAAGAGGCAAACGTTTCAGTTCTGCCTGAATCTTAGTTTGACCCAATTGGTTCACACGTGTCACAGGTCACATTCAATCTTTAATTTAATTTTCTCTTTTTAGTTGCAGCCATATAGAGCAACAAAGTATGTACATTCTGAGTATAACCTAACAATACACAATAGTATCTGTACACCTGTAGTGTCCCACTACGTGTTTTTTTCTTATTTACACACACCCAGGTAAAAGTAGTTCTATCAGGTGTCACAGCTAGGTCATGTAGATGCTTTGCCCTACTACAGCAACTAGGTGTCACTCTCCTTGTGCACAGCTGCAGTTATGTACAGTAGGAAGGTTTTGCCTGCTTCACACTATCTCACACTAAGCACTTCCTTCCTAAGTTGAGTTGGTTGTGGTCTAGCTAAGAGGGAGTAAACACCTGTTTTCAGTGCCAGAGACTACAGCAGTCATGCACAGCTGAACCTAACCCAGGGGTAACCAGATTTACTGGAGTAACCACCTGCCCACACCCTGGATTCCTTATTTCAGGACAGTCAACCTCCTTAAGAAGGAGAGGGAAAGAAAAGGGCTAATCCGCAGTAAAGCACAGATGCAAGTTAGCCGCTCTACACTGACTACTCTCAACTAAGTTGGAAGGATACTACTAGTTGGCTTCAACCATAGACAGAAACCTGGGACTCATACTACCTCTTAGGGCGGTCACTGAAACTCAGTGGCAGTAGGTGGTCAGATAAGCAAAAGCTATCTAAATCTGAGTACGAGGAGTTCTTCAAGGTTTCACTTCACAGACAGCCCTAGGAGTACTTTCTAATTAGGCAAGAGTTCTCCTATCCAGCGCTTATCTCCTCCTTACCTTTTTGTATTGCGCTGAAAATAAGTTCAAGTAAAGTTAAGCATTGTTTAAAATGGTACTCTGTGATCTCTGTCATTGCACCCTGCATCTAACACTAGTCCTTCCAAAGGTCAGGTTGCCCGTGTGTCTGAGGGTGGATGTTACCACTCCTGGCCACCATGACAAGTAGCCCTAAAACACCTGAGCCCACTGGCTGGTTCAGTACCATTATCCAGCACCCTGGGCCATGGAACACCTATAGGATAATAAGCTGTATGTGCACATCTGTGAATCCACCCTCCCCCCACCACATTGCCTTTTGTTGACCTTGTTATTTCAGCTTATTGGCCCTTTAAGGAAGGTGAATAGTTATTGCAACTTTGCGGCTAATTTAAACATTGATGCAAATGAGACCGGCTTCAAATTGAATATGCTAAGATGCAAATGGATTTTATTCACACTTTATCACAATTTGTTGTATCCATAGACAATTGTGTCAGAACCAGTGTACAGTATAATTTGCATATATAACACGTTCTGCTATTTGATGCAAATGTCCCTGAATAAAGAGAGCTGAGCGCATTATATTTAGACCCAACTCCAATGTGATTCAGTTAAATTTAGCGCATTGTTCAATGCAGGGAGGATTGAGGAGTGTGGGATATTTATTTTTGCTCAGTGATGTAACCAATTTGCTATTATATACTTATTCTTCTCATCCTTCTAATGATTTGTATGATTGGGTGAAGCATATGGCCACATTACATTATGTTGCACAACCATGTGTTAATTTGCTGTTAGGATAGCTTTAAACGTACTGTCCGTGAAATCCGCTGCAAGGTCCGTAGCGAAATCCACTGCAATACTTTGTAGTGTCATTCCCTACGGCTCTACATTCAAGTGGGAGTGTAGCCGCTGCCCACTTAACCCACCAGCTGCTGAGCTAATACATTACCCATCTGTGCTCCACCCAGCTTCTCCCACTCCCGACTCCTTGGCATCCCGCTCATCAGTGGGCAGCCAATCAGTACGCCCACCATAGCCATTGATTGGCTAACCGGGATGTCAGGGAGCCGGGAGCCGGAGAAGCAGGCAGGTGGTTGTTAATGGTGTATATTCTTAGCAGAGCCTGGTTACAAGTGGTGGCTACAAGGGTCTGTTCTTTTTAATATGTTTGTAAAGTTTGGTAGGTACGGGTAGTGTCAAACAGGTAAGTGGTCCAAACAATGGAAATTGAAGTTCAATGTTTCCAAATGGAAAATAATACACTTGCGGAGGAGGAATCCTTTATGCAAGTATCATATTGGCAGTTCTGTGTTAGTGAAGAATTCAGAAGAGAAGGATTTAGAGGAAGTGATTTCTCAAACTTCAGTCACGAGTGCAACCAGGCGAAAGGGAAAGCGAATGCTATGCTGGGCTTAATATATATAATGGTATGCTGGGCTGTATTCTGGGCTATATAGCTAGAGTTACAACCAGTAGGAAGAGGGAGATTGTGATCCTGCTGTATAGAGCTCTAGTGACATCACATCTGGAATACTGTGTCCAGTCTTGGAGACCTCACCTACAGAATATTGATAAAATAGAATGGTTCCAAAGACGGACTACAAAAATGGTGGATCTAAATTTGTATTGCCTGGAGGAAAGAAGGAAAAGGGGGGACATGATCAAAAAAACACCTTTAAATATGTTGAAAGGAACCAATAAGCAGGATTGTGCTGATATGGTTCCCAGGTGCACAGTACAGATCTACTGTGCAGCTCCCTGAAGCTACCAGCCACGTCTGCGGTGGTAGCTTTACATTGGGGAAAAAGTAATTTTATTCCACTGCGCAAGGCTGGGATAGGGGCGATAACTAGTCATCTAGGTGGGGAGCTGCCTGTGACTAGTCATGGCTCTCAGCCTGTCAGCCGCAGTGCGGGGATGATTGACAGGCAAAGAAACCTATTAGGGGCCTCTGAATTTTAATGGATTGGAACGTACACAATTTCATAAAGTGAGTATGAATATACATGTTATTTGTGTTCCATCGTGTCTAGAAAATTTCTGAAGAAATATTGATTATACTAAGTCTATATACTTTCTTCCAATTCCATGTAACTTCCACAAACCTAAAGTTGTATTTACATAAAGCCATAGTTATCAGCTATATCATCATGCTTTCAGGTTCTTATTAACCAGGTATGATCAAAGAACATTGGCATCATATGTATGGCTTAGGTGGACCCGTAAATACCTGAGAGATATAAGCCATGGAACCATCTTCTGATCCTTGACTTGTCATGTTGAGGGTCGGGGCTGACACTTAACTTTATGTGAAGTTAAATATGGGAATTTAACAAATCTGTGAAACTCAACCAGTGATCCCTAAAATTCCATTTTATTTGACCAGACCAAGATCATCCGTTTCTTCTGAATTTTCTCACATCAGATCATCTAACAAGCGCATCAGATATTATTTTTAAACACAATGTATTCCCATAGTTGAGAAGTAACTTTTTCCCATGACACCAGAGTGTCAGAGACATTCGGCTGAACGAGGTCCGTTACCAGGAACGTTTCAGTTCTCCTGAACCCTAACCTTCCTCAGGCGCTTCTGGCACCTCCACACGCTCTCTCGTCAGCATGAAATGTCATCAGGAGCTTACATAAATATTATAGTCAATCTTCACATGCTCCATGTCTAGTCCAATAGCCCACGCCAAGTCTTAGGAACAAGGTTTTAACTAAACAACATTACTGTATTAACGCAAGTCGGAAAATATAGAATTCCCTGAAAAATGGTGAAATACGTAGCAATAAGCATTTACGTCTATAAATAAAGTCCAGAGGCTCAACCCTCAACCAGGGATCCAATCCTCCCAGACACAGCTGTCTGGGAGGCCCTCATTATCACCATAATAGGATTATGAAAGGAGAAGTCAGACGAAAATTTTTATTAAACTATTGTATTGCCTCCCAAAAGTTATACAAATCACCAATATCCACTTATTAAGGGAAATGCTTATAAAGTGCTTTTTTTCCCTGCACTTACTACTGCATCAAGGCTTCACTTCCTGGATAACATGGTGATGTCACTTCCTGGATAACATGGTGATGTCACTTCCTGGACAACATGGTGATGTCACTTCCTGGATAACATGGTAAAGTCACTTCCTGGATAACATGGTGATGTCACTTCCTGGATAACATGGTGATGTCACTTCCTGGATAACATGGTAAAATCACTTCCTGGATAACATGGTGATGTCACTTCCTGGATAACATGGTTATGTCACGGCCCAACTCCCAGAGCTGTGCGGGCTGTGGCTGCTGGAGAGGATGATGGCAGAGGGATGCTCAGTGCCCCTCCATTGCCCTGTGTCCCTCAACGTCCCCCTGCCATCATCCTCTCCAGCAGCCACAGCCCGCACAGCTCTGGGAGTCGGGCCGTGACATCACCATGTTATCCAGGAAGTGATTTTACCATGTTATCCAGGAAGTGACATCACCATGTTATCCAGGAAGTGACATCACCATGTTTATATTCGTGATTTGCATAATTTTTGGGGGGCAATACAATACTTTAATAAAAATCTTCGCCTGACTTCTCCTTTAAGGCTTAATTTTCCATAGTCAGTGGTGTATCTACAGGGGCTGCAGGGGGTCCAACTATGACCAGTCCCAGAGACCTCCCTTACCTCTATAAGGTTGACTGCTTATGTCTGACTTCCCCAAAACTAAGCAGTATACTGAGATCTGTGAGGTCATAAAAGGAGAGACTGCACCGACAAGAGCTGAGATAAGAACTGCATGTTAACCCCTTCCTCTCAATTTATTATCTCCTTATGCTGTTCACCATCAAGGGTTAAACATAAATCAGCTGTAAATCTGTGTTTTATAGATTGGTTTTACTAATTATAGCTATACCAAGGGCAAAATGAGCATTACGGCTTCTGGACATTCTCTCTGTTAAAGGGGTACTCTAGTAAAATACTTTTCTTTTAAATTAACTGGTGTCAGAATGTTATATAGATTTGAAATTTACTTCTATTTAAAAATCTCAAGTCTTCCATTACTTATCAGCTGCTGTGTCTCCTGTAGGAAGTGGAGTACTCTTTCCAGTCTGACACAGTGCTCTCTGCTGCCACCTCTGTCCATGTCAGGAACTGTCCAGAGCAGTAGCAAATTCCCATAGAAAACCTCTCCTGATCTGGACAGTTTCCAATAAGGACAGAGGTGGCAGCAGAGAGCACTGTGTCAGACTGGAAAGAATACACTACTTCCTGCAAAACATAAAGCAGCTGATAAGTACTGGAAGACTTAATATTTTTAAACAGAAGTAAATTACAAATCTATATTTTTGACATCAGTTGATTTGAAAGAAAAAAAATGTTTTGCAAGTACTCCTTTAAATCTTTCCAGAAAAAACTTTCGATTTTTACATTTATAGTCGTGAATAGACTTTTTCCCATGAAAAACGGACACTGTGGATCATGAACAGTTTACTATGGACATATACTAGGAAATGATTGCTATTGCTTTGTGTTAAAATGACATTAAATATAATATAATATACTGACACCATATGAAACTGGATTATTCATTACTAGACATGGAGCGATGCCTTTAAAATTGGCTTGGTAAAGGAGGCCTTAGGGCCTGTAAAACATATGCATGTATTGCTAAATCATTGGGAAAGGAGGTGACAACTCCTCTAAGTGCTTCAGTTTATTAATTCACCCTTGTGGAGCAAACATGGAGTGTGATGATTTCCGCTGGTAATAGGATAAAGTCGTCTCCTGTGATGCCACATACCTCGTTTTTCCACAGCTTCTATGCACATCCGCACAAAGTGAGGAACTGTGGCGTTCTCGCGCTTGCAGAGACTCTCGAGGTGACAGCCGAACACTTGATCTGGTCAGAAAGGAAAAAAGATTCTGGGGTGAGAAGAGAATTTTTTTTTTTCCAAGAATGATAAATTTACAGGAGGGATTGGGAACCTCGGGAACTCCAGCTGAAGGCTGTCCAGGCATGATAGGAGTTGTAGTTTTCGCAACAGCTGGAGGGCCAAAGATTCCCCTTCCCTGGCTAAGGCCATGTTCAAATGGCATAAGACACCGGCTGTTCCGTGACCCGGCCAGGTCACGGAACGGCCGTTGTCAGAGAAGATCTTCCCGGCTGGTACTGCAGTATAAGCCGGATGATCTTTATTTCTGATGAATTGAGAATGAACACTGATGCGCCCGCATCCTTATTCGCCCCTGCACGCTCGCAGGAGCCGCATGCTCCATTATGTGCGCTGACATGTCTCCTGCTGCCGCTATTTAATGAATAGCGTCCGCAGAAAACTGACGTGACGTGCTAGGGATCCCAGTGGGAGTGTATACCATGTGTATACACTCCGGCCGGGATTCCATAGACGGCAGCACTATGTAAATTCCATAGTAATCCCGGCCATTGTTGCAAATCAGCAACAACGGCCGTGATTATAACGAAACTTACGTAGTGTGAACATAACCTAAGGGCGTGTTGAGACTACGGAATTCTTGCGGATTCCGCCGTTCGCCCCCCGCACGCTCCTATTTGCATCTCTCCATCTCATATAGACTCCATTCCATGGAGAATCAGGAGGATTCCACTGTCCGCCCAAACACGTCAATTTTTTGGGCGGACGGTGGAATCCGCCTGACCAAAAAATGGAATCTATAGGACAGGCAGAGATGTAAGCGGGGTGAGCGACGGAACCCACAGGAACTTCTCTGTGCAGATTCCTCAGTGTGAATGCACCATTAGGCTATGGCTATGTTCACACTACGTAAGTTCTGCAGAAATCACGATTGTTGTTACAATGGCCATGATTTCTGCGGTACTTACGTAGTGCTGCAGGCTGAGGGAATCCCGGCCAGAGTGTATGCACATAGTATACACTCCAGCCGGGATCCCTAGAGGCGCCATAGAAAAGTGACATGTCAGTTTTCTGTGGCCGCTATTCAGTGAATAGCGCCTCAGAAAACCCACTTAGTTCTCACAAAGGAGCGTGCAGCTCCGGCCGCACGCTCCATTGTGTGCTGTGGGGAATTCTGAAGCGGGCCCGTACTGATGCGCCCGCATTAGAACGCTGCAGCCGGCGCTGAAGATCATCCGGCTGATACTGCAGTACCGGCCGGGATGATCTTTTCTAAAACTGGACGGCAGCCTGGAGATATAACCAACGGGCAAACGATCCTTAAAAGGCGCTCCATTGACCGAGCATGCTTGTTAATTATAAGTCTATAGTCTACAAAACACAGTGTTTTGCTTTTTATTATTATTTATTTATTTATTATTAAAGTGTTCTTGGGGTCAGCAGAAACCGGGAGGGGGAGGGGGAATTTATAATTTTTAAAGCTATGCACAGATATCAAAAAGTCTTATTTTTTTCCCATAAACTCCTGGCTTGGCCAAATAAAAAAAAAATTTGAAACTTTCGGTGGGTGGAAAGTCTCTGTGCATGCCTCTGGTTTGTACAAAAAGTTCACAATTTTAGCTGTCTGTGCCGCACACTCTAAGAAAATGGGAAGAGGGTGGTGCACTGCATGTGGATGAAGCGTGAGCTATGTACAGGGTTTTGGACAGTGAGACATGGTAAATTAGCAAGTGTAAATTAGCATGGCCGTGTCACAGAACGGCCGCTGTCTGAAAAGGTCCCCCCGGCCGATCCTGCAGTACCGCCTTCATCTTAATTGGAATGCGGAGACATTCGGGTGTGCCTGCACTCCAATTGGCTAAAGAGAACAGTCTATTTCATGTAACCGCACAAAGTAGACATGTCAGTTTTCTGTGTGGCTGCAAGGAATCCCGGCCATAGTGTATACAGTGTGTACACACTAGTGCCGTGATTCTATAGGCTGTAGTGTAATTGGCCGTTGTTTTATGAAAAATACACAGTGTGAACTTGGCCTTACACTAGCAGAAAAATGATGTGTGCCACAAAGTTACATACAGTAGATAAAGAAACCACCAAGCCCAGTAACACTTTAATGGTCTGATATTGGGTTAAAACACAGGAACGCAAGATTTTTGAGAAACGGTAAAATACATTTCAGGTCTTGCCTTGGCTTCCTTTTCTGGCAGACAGATATCATAGTCAGCATTCTGCTTAATAGGAATCTATTTGCTGTATAATGGAAAATTATATGTAGCTTTCTATTATACATTTTATAAATTCTTCACATTCAGAGGCGCAACTTGAAGCTCCTGTGCCGAAATGCACAATCAGAGCCCTACACCAACCATGTGACATTTATAAGAACGTTTAAGGTTATTCTGAACCCAAACGTTCAGTATTTGACTCCCTATTCTTGAAGAAGTTGGATGCAGCACTAAGGAGTCCTGGAAAACATGAATACAACCATGGACCATAGGCTATATCCATGTTTTCCATGACTACCTAGGTCCACAACTTCTCCAGCCACTGGTAGTGAAAGGCTGAACGTTGGGGTATGGAAGAAGCAGAGCGTTCGGTAAGTCTGCTCATCACTTGTGTTCACCACAAGACCAGGATAGAATTTCATCCCCTGGAAGTAAAAAGGAAGTTACCAAATCCAAAACTTCAAGCAGCATTCCTAAAAACATTGAGAAAATTAGACAAAAAATATATGTGAAAGTTGCATACCTTTTTAAGAATAAAGTATCTGTTTAAGTAGGGTGCCAGGACAGCAGACTGTAGCGTTCTACATAAGTAGTCTACATGGGTCATCCCAAGATTAAATGCTATCTCCTGTCCACAGAATAGGAGATTGGTGAGCGTTCAACCACTTGTACCCCACACATCAGGGAAATGGAAGTCTTTTGTCTCCTGAGAGAATAGAACCACAACCGGCATGTTCGGCAACCATTCTATTTACCGTCTACAATAATTCCAAACATAGCTGAGTTCAGCACTTTAAAATGTTCAGAAGCTCAATAGAGAATAAATGGAGCAGTGGCCAAGCAGTGGCCATTCACTTGAGGGACAATGAGCTTCCATTCCTCAAATAGGTGGAGGCTCCAGTGGTTGGACCCCACTGATCAGCTAGGTACCCCCTATCTGCTCCAGTCCCCGGTGCTCCGGCTTATTCCTGGTCTGAGCGGGGACCTGGGTCATGACGTGTGAGGCCCCACTACCCCACTACGACCACTGACTGGATGAGTGGACCTGGACTAGGAAGAGTGCATGCACGGGGGGGGGGGGGGGGGGGGGGGGTTCTTGAAGCCGTTGGATTGGGGGGATTGGTAGGGTAAAACCATGTTATTTCTTTTATCCTTCCCAGCACATGCTAAAAAAATGGTTCCGGCCGGACCTCTCCTTTAAGCAAAATGTTATGTTGTTATATTATATGTCTTTATTAATTTTTTTTCCATTATCTCTTCTTTAGACGTCAAAATATTTCTGACCTCGAATTCTTTTTTTGGAGGCCTGCCATCTAGATCCTTCATATTGTGGCAAACATGGTGGCGTACTGGTTACTATTGCTGCCTTAGAGCTGACGTTCTGGGTTTGAATCCAATCAGGACACGGTCTACATGGAATATGCGTATTCTCTCCATGTCTGTATCCGTTACCTCCAGGTGCTGCGCTTCCCTCCTACAGTCTAGTAACATACTGGTAGGTTAATTGGCCTCCGATTAAACGGTCCCTGGTGGGTGCTTATATTTTGCGCCTGTGGTAGGAAAATTAGATTGCAAGCTCCACTGGGGCAGGGACAGATGTGAGTGAATAAACATGCTCAGCATAGTACTGCTTTGTGTCTGTGTCTTATAAATAAGGAGAGTAGTTGTTAAAATTAGAAAGGTATGTGATAAATTGTTATGTAAAACATATAATTTTATGTTGCTTTTTTGCTGTATTTTTTGTATCATATATTGTACAATGATATGTTATTTTATGGCCTGGTATTTTAGATTATCTTATGTGAATATACATTATGTTTTGTCCAGTGATGAGGTCATCTGCCATCTTTACAGGAGAATTTCTATGTGCAGGAAGGTTTATGTGGGTGCAGAGCTTAGCCAGGCATAATATCTTCAGCCTGGTTTGGACCAGTACAGAGGGGGCAGCTCTAAGCTTAAGTACCTTTGGTGACATCATCAAAGGTGCTTGATCTCTAGTTAGAGCACAACAGGGGTTGTCAACAGCTAGAAGCTAGATGCACAGGCTCTGATAGCCTGCACTCACCACATGCAGCAATCAACTTTGGACGTTGTGACCTGACTCCAGTTCACCAGTAATACCTACAAGACCTGTTGTTTTGGAGATGCTGTGACCCAGGTGTGAAGCTCTATGTGGCTGCTATGATGAGGTTCCTATTACACTGTGCCACAGGCATCATGTAATAGAATTGTCAGTTTGATAGTTCACTGCACTGTATTGCAGTATACCATATAAGCATAAATAAAAATTGTGTGTGTGTGTGTGTGTGTGGGGGTGGGGGGGGTAAAAAATTGCAAATTGCTAAATATGGCCGTAAATGAGTGAAGAATAAGGTCATATTTTGAATGTAATAAGCAATATTCACACATTGTTTTTTTATTAAATTATTAGCTGTTGTTTTCAGTCTCTTTTGAAGTGTAAAGGGAATTAACAATAAGGGGGAGATTTATCAAAGGGTGTAAAATTTAGACTTGTGCAAACTTTGCACCAGTCTAAATTTTACACCCTTTGATAAATCTCCCCCATAGTGTGCACACATTCGAAAAAAACACCTAATTGAGTACAGGTGTAAAAATCACGCTCACCATTTATAGGCTATGTTCACACACTGTCGAAATGACGGCCATTTTTATTTTTCCATTTACCCTCCACAAATAAAATTATCTGTTAGGTGTTCTACTACTATTAGGCTATGTTCACACAACGTAAAAAAAAGGCGATTTAATTGACTTCAATGCAATGCATTGAAGTCAATGGGATGATGAACGTTCAATGCATACAGTTTATAAAACAACAAATGTTTTCTGCTCAGATGTCAAAATAATGATCATGTCAATTATGTTCGGATGTCTATTGCAAACAGCGGACATTGTTTTTTTGTTATTCACACACAGTTTTTCTTTTTTCACCGTTCTTTCAATGGACTTTTTAATTAAAGCGACTCTGTACCCACAATCTGCCCCCCCCCCCAACCACTTGTACATTCGGATAGCTGCTTTTAATCCAAGATCTGTTCTGGGGTCCGTTCAGCAGGTGATGCAGTTATTGTCATAAAAACAACTTATAATCCTGCAGTGCTGTGTCTAACGGCCGGGGCTTACA
Source organism: Dendropsophus ebraccatus (assembly GCF_027789765.1). Taxonomy (NCBI): domain Eukaryota; kingdom Metazoa; phylum Chordata; class Amphibia; order Anura; family Hylidae; genus Dendropsophus; species Dendropsophus ebraccatus. The sequence goes on along the minus strand of NC_091462.1, from coordinate 17,992,513 downwards.
TTTGTATATGCATTAGGCTGGCACCACCTCTCCGTCCTTCCTCCCCACCCTCCTCATCATTAGGAATGATCCAGGAACATTTACTGCTGTTTGAGCTTTGCACAGGTGTATTAACGATCCAGCTCATGTTCATTGTACACACAGGTGGGGAATAGGAAGCAATCTGCCTGGAGAATTCCTAAAGATGAGGAGGGTGGGGAGGAAGGACAGAGAGGGTGTGCCAGCCTAATGCATATACAAATGTAAGCCCGGCCGATAGACACAGCGCTGCAGGATTAAAAGTTGTTTTTATGACAATAACTGCATTCCCTGCCGAACGGACTCCAGGACAGATCTTGGATTAAAAGCAGCTATCCGAAGGTACAAGTGGTTTGGGGGGGTCAGATTGTGGGTACAGAGTCGCTTTAAAGACAAAGCACAACCAGTCCACCTGAACAAGAATAATGTACCAACAGCTATCCCTGCACTGACAGAAGGCAAAACAGCGAAATGACGGACGTCATTTTAACCCTTTCAAGACTATGGGTCATTGATTCCTCAATGCCAAGGTCATTTTAGACTTCAGCTTATAGGATCATAATGATACCATAATCTGAGGTCCCTAGGTCTGTCCCCTCTCCACTATCCCCTGCTGCAGTTAGAACATGGTAACAGTGGCAGGGGAGAGAGGGGAGGGGGAAGAGCTCTATAGGGAATAAACTATCAGTGCCACACAGTCAAAAACCCCCCACTGTAATTAAGTACAGGCATAAAAATCACGCTCACCATTTATAGGCTATGTTCACACACTGTCAAAAAATGACAGCCATCTTTATTTTTCCATTTACCCTCAACAAATAATTATCTGTTAGTTGCTCTACTACTATTAGGCCGGGTTCCCACGCCGTGTCATAGAACTGCAGTACCGGCCAGGGTGTTGTTCACTTGTGCTGAATTGGGATGCTGGCGCCCCTGCGTGCACCAGCATCACAATTCCCCATAGCTAACAATGGAGAGTATGGCCGGAGCTGCACTCTCCATTGTGTGACCTGTCGGGCTTGTGCAGCCGCTATTCAATGAATAGCGGCCGCACAAAACTGACATGTCAGAATGCAGTGCACGTAAATTTTGTCTTAATCACGGCCGCTGTTGCGAATCAGCAACTACGGCCATGATTAATACAAAATTTTTGTTGTGTGAACAAGGCCTCAGGTGATAAAATTACAAACAAAAAACAAAAAAATACACATGGCTCCGTTAATAGAGGTAATCTAGGAGGAAAAAAAAGAGGTAAAAAAAAAAAATGGCTGCATTTTTGAGGGGTTAAACTCCCCTGCAACAGAACGTCGAAATAAATGTATACACGTCCAAAAATAAAAGACATCTACAAAAGAAGAAAACAAAACAAACAAACAAAAAAACCATGTAAATGTCTATTTTCCCTCCTAGGCGAGCTGTAAGCTGCTCTCTACCTGTGTGTCACCATCTCCCCGCACTAATTTCTGATCTTAACATAGTAATTATTCATAAACACCTCTTGCTTGCATGTCAAGATGTGGAAATACATGCTAATTAAATCTAATATAAATCTCAGGCACATCGGTGCCTTTCCGTGCGCCTTAAATGAATGTTTTTCAATAAAGCTGCTGTAGGTGAGAAGTTGGCGATTCCTGTTTGTTGCTATTTTTAATGACATATCACCCTGTATGAAGGATGTATGATCCGCCTGCCTCCCCACCTGCTAATTGTCTAATCACATTTAAATAATGAATTACAGTTTAGCATGAAATTATTTTTGCTCGCATCCTCCGCTTGACATGTTGCTTGCCTTTAGAATATATCGGTACATCAGTTGAGATCTCACCATTTCCAAAATGAGCGTGTTCGCCCCTTTGGTTGGATGCGGCATATTGTGACAAATTATGGAAAGGTGACTGTAATGTTAATTGTGTTAGCTTCTATAAATATGTCAAATTATTGGGGGTGGTTATTTAGTGCAAGCAGGTTAATGACTGTGATGCTGATGTGAGATTCTGCAAGTGCTAGGAGCATGATGGGTATTCACGTCGGCTGGCAGGATGAAGCCGAAATTGCTCAGTTTTGGTTCTAAAATTATTAGTTGTCATGTGACTATTGTGCCTATTCCCGTCCTATGGGATCTGGAAGGTTTAAGTGAAAAACATTCGAAGAACATGATCTACAGCTACGATTTAGATGCAAAACAGGTCTCCTCCAGAAATATATATCTGTAATTTGTAGGGTCATGTAACATACCAGGATCCACTCAATTTCTTTAATACAGCGGTACCTTGGTTTAAGAGTAACTTGGATTGAGAGCGCTTTGCAAGAAGAGCTCACAGTTTTTCAAAATTGTGACTTGGTTTAAGAGCTCCCAGTACTGGTTAGGAGGGGGAGTGGTGGAGGGACATGGTTTGTATAGTGGGGTCTACAGCCCTGTACTCTGACCCAGGAACTCTCCCTCACCTTCCAAATGATGGCAGATCCACTTCAGGCTGGAGCTTACATAAGGGGACAGAACTGTGGAGGTAATCTCTTCATAGCTGTAACCGCTCACTCAGTTATACACACTGCTGCTATACTGTGCCGGCACTCACACTCACCTATACACACTGCTGCTATACTCCAACTCAGCTATACGCACTGCTGCTATAATGTGCCTGCACTTACTCTCAGCTATATACACTGCTGCTACAATGTGCCTGTACTCACACTCAGCTGTACACACTGCTGCTACAATGTGCCTGCACTTACACTTAGCTATACACACTGCTGTATTGTTTGCCTGCACTCACACTCAGTTATACACACTGCTGCTATAATGTGCCTGAACTCACACACAGCCATTCAGACTGCTGTATAGAAAAGTTTCTGCCACTGTCCTCCTGCACAGCTCTGTGATTCTCACTTCCTGATTGGTCCATGCTGAACATCCCCCTGTACAGTAAAGATTTAGCTTTGGCTGTCCAGGCATGATGGGAATTGTAGTTTTGCAAAAGCTGGAGGGCCGTGAGTTTGACACCTGTGATCTAGAATAACAGGTGTCAAGTCTAGTCTAGAACCACCATACCCATCTAGAATGTCTTCCAGGCTGACATCTGTCACAGCCCTAGCAGACTCCTTAGGGATGACAATGTACAGAGTTCTGCAAGCTAGTCTCTTTTGCAGATAAACTAGCATAGCCAACAATTGCAAGAGCTCCTTAAGTCAGCTCACTTTCTGCTCTCCAGAACTTGATGAGGGATATCCAGCCAAATTTGTCCTAAAAGGTCTCAGAAAAGCACACTAGGTGACCCAGTATACATTTTTTCGAAAGAATCCATATCACACTTTCACTGGGCCTCCCTGACTCTTCTATGGTGAACATGCCAACTGTGGACCTTCAGCCCATGGACACCATCACAAATCCCCTTTTGGCTTTAGCCAACCAATGATTCCTGATGAACAAGCACCATTCTGCCACTTTTGGACGGGACATAGACCGAACAGTTATCATGGATCAATCAAAGGGTTACTTGACAACCAAAATGCACTATCCGTAACCTTTTCTCTGCTCTCCTCTGCCACTTCTATCAGTATTTAGGCAAATCCCTCCAACATGTCAAAACCAAATCAATAGTATGCTTTTCGTGGCCCTATGTCGGTGCTGGCACCTCTTCCTGTAAGCAACTAAACCAGCCATTCTTGCTTCTGACCCTCACAAATATTCAGTGACAAAGATGGCAAAGAAGAACCTACTGGGGTCAAGCCATAAAACGGGGCTATTAATATTTTACATATTGACCTCCAAACATAAACCTACTGGGGTTCTATACAAATATGCCAGTACAGGAAAAGTTGGTGAAATACCCTCCCACTATCCTCTACTGACATCACTTCCTGCTCTCCAGCTATTGGCTACAAAGACTTCCTGCTCCCTGCTATCTATCTATCTATCTATCTATCTATCTATCTATCTATCATTATCTATCTATCTATCATTATCTATCTATCTATCTATCTATCTATCAATCATCTATCTATCTATCTATCTATCTATCTATCTATCTATCAATCATCTATCTATCTATCTATCTATCTATCTATCTATCATCTATCTATCATCTATCTATCTATCTATCTATCATCTATCTATCTATCTATCTATCTATCTATCTATCATCTATCTATCTATCTATCTATCTATCTATCTATCATCTATCTATCTATCTATCTATCATCTATCTATCTATCTATCTATCTATCATCTATCTATCTATCTCCTATCTATCTATCTATCTATCTATTATCTATCTATCTCCTATCTATCTCCTATCTATCTATCTATCTATCTCCTATCTATCTATCTATCTATCTATCTATCTATCTATCTATCTATCATCTATCTATCATCTATCTATCATCTATCTATCTATCTATCTATCTATCTATCTATCTATCTATCTATCTATCTATCTATCTATCTATCATAGTTTATTTTCCTACAGAAGGCAATGACTTCCCCTTAAAGTGGAAATCTGATTAATGAAGGTCTGCGCTCTAGAGAAATTCTTCTTCTCCCAAATTTATCCTAACAAGTGGAATAAAATATGTTGTTGAGAACCATCCCGGGAAATCGGAATTTTTAGAGCTTCCAAAAACAATCGCTAATCATTAGAATATGCTTATAGGTTGAAAGGAAATGTAATTCATTAACTTAACAAAAGTTTCCATACATAGCGGCTGGTTCACAGGAGCCGGGTCTGAGCATTGTGCCCATATTCCACAACCATCACTCATTCATTCAGCTGTTATCAATTTAAAACCATTGAAAACTCCCACACTGAGTTCATAGGAACAGTCAATTTTAATATCTCGGGGCATCTGTAGCCTTTGTGAATTGGCTGCAGAGCTGGAATAGAGAGTTCAGCTGGGACCATAAGTCTACATGAGTTCTGTACAACATACATCAAGCACCAGACAGATAGTCAATGGCAGACTTATAAAAACAGCGCCATTTTTTACCGGGGACAATATATTTACACATTACTTATCTTTTACATAAAATCTATTCCACACTGAAGAGTTCTTTATTTTGTAAATATTTTCTATGTGTTTAAAAGTTAACTGGACCATAAATCTTTCCGTGAGTCACATACTTAAGATTGCTTTAAGGATGGGGCACAAAATGAAGGAAAGGGACAAGGATATTAGAGAAGTTTCACTGTTAGGCTATATTCACACTACGTAAAAGTATGGCCGTTGTTGCCATCGGTGAATTGCGGGCGCACGTCAGAACACTGCGGCCGGATGATCTTTGCAGAGACCGGCTGTTCCGTGACCCGGCTGGGTCACGGAACGGCCGGTCTCATACGCAGTGTGAACATAGCCTTAAGAAGCATTCACCCTTAGGCTATGTTCACATGCTGTTTTTCTGTCTGTTTTTTGTTTTGTTTTTATCCCCCTCTGTAAATGACATCTGTCATTTTGCATTTCGGCACCCATCATTACCATGATAATTGTTGGTACATTATTCTAGTTTAGGCCCTTTTGGGTGTGGTTCTTTTTTTAAGGTCCATTGAATTTAGTAGCAAAGGGGGTGAAAAAAAAACCAAGAACATTAATTTGATGTCTGTGCAAACAACGTCTGTTATTCAATGCACTATGTGACAGATTTATCAAAGTGGTGTAAAGTAGAATTGTCTTAGTTGCCCCTAGCAACAAATAAGATTCCACTTTTCATTCCTCACAGATTCTTTGAAAAACAAAAGGTGGAATCTGATTGGTTGCTACTAAGACAATTCTACTTTACACCACTTTGATAAATCTCCCCCTATGTGTATTGGGTGGCTGTCATTCCACTGACTTTAATGTAGTTATAATTTGGACATCTTTCCACTTTTTTTTTTTACAGAGTGAACATAGCCTTTTTCCATGAAAAAATTTTGAAAAGTCACAAAGACATCTCAAAAGTTCTGAAAAGTTGAAGTCTAAGGGGAACATTTATTAAAGGAGAAGTCTGGCCAGACCCATTTTTTAAGCAAGTGCTGGGGAGTATAAAAGAAATAACATTCTCTTACCTCCCTCACTCTAGCACTGGTTGCTGTATAACGCCGCTCCAGTACCCAGGTCCGGACAATTCCTGGTCTGAACGGGGATTTGGGTCATGACTAGAGATGAGCGAATCGGGTTCGGGTTCAAGTCCATCCGAACCCAAATGATCAGCATTTGATTAGCGGTGGCTGCTACTTGGATAAAGCTCTAAGGTTGTCTGGAAAACATGGATACAGCCAATGACTATATCCATGTTTTCCACATAGCCTTAGAGCTTTATCCAACTTCAGCAGCCACCGCTAATCAAATGCCGAAAGTTCGGGTTCAGATGGACTCGTGCATGCTTAAAGTTCGCTCATCTCTAGTCATGACATTTGAGGTCCCCTCAGCCAGTCAGAGCCTGGGGTCCGCCTCGGCCGCTGACTGACTGAGCGGACCTCAAATGTCACGACCCGGGTCCATGCTCAGACTAGGAAGCATCCATAACCTGGAGAATGGAGTGGCGGCATGGGCCACCAACACTGAAGGGGGGAGGTAAGAGCATGTTATTTCTTTTATCCTCCTCAGCACTTGTTTAAAAAAAATGGGTCTAGACAGACTTCTCCTTTAAGACCAGAGTACTTGTATGTCAGTCTCATATTAGGTCCAACCTCCATTGGCCCCGCTGGATTTACTAAGAGACGCACATGTCTCTGTCATATGGCGTGCACAGAAAGTTTGAGTTTTCCAAACACCAAACGCTCAGCATATGACTCCTGGTGGCTGGAGACATTGGATGCAGCTCTAGGGCTACCTGGAAAACCCTGCCTTGTATCCATGTTTTTCAGGTAGCCCTAAGGCTGCAGCCATCTTCTCCAGCCAACGATAGTCAAATGCTAAGTGTATCCATAGGCTCTATCAATGTTTTGCAGGCAACCCGAAAGCTGCATTTATCCAGCAACTGGAAGTCAAATGCTGCAGTTAGTAATATTTAGTGGGTTAATGCCTTAGAGCATCTTAAGAGTTCCACAAAGACCTTGGATATAAGGGAACCATGACTTATTATTACTACATAATGGTGATTACTGGTGGACCCTTAGCACCTATTCTAACTCTGAAAGGGTGGGGGTCTCAGCACCTGGACCCCCACAAATTAAAATAGGTTTCTAAAAGCTAATAGTTATCCTTTTAAACCTCTATTGTCTAAAATAAAACTAATATAGCTCCATAATGGTAAAGTCACCATAATGTCAAGGTTAAGCTCTCTCAGGGACATTCGGGAGGGCTAGGTGACAATCCTTAGTGAAGCTGTAATATAGTGACCTTTCTGGTTGTCAATGAACTTTCCTAGAAATAAACAGAATTTTTACCAACTTAACAAGAGACTGATTATTTTTCCTTTTTTTTTTTTTTTGTCTTCAATGGAAATTAAGAAAATTCAAACCATTTCACAACAAGGCCATTTTTTCAAGTTGTGGAGCCCACTTTAAACTAATATTAGCTCTGCGAACGCGAATTCTAGAATTATTTAATTGTAGCGAGAGAAGCCAGCTGTATTTGTAAATAAATTATAGCAATTATAAAATAATCATATGTACGGGTAAGTAAAAAGTGCAGCTAAAACTGGAACATAGAAAAAGTTGGAATGTGTTCAAAGAATATCAAAACGATACTAATGTGGCAAACACCAATCGCGGAATGGGTGAGAGAAGGCTTCTTCTTAAAGGGGCACACCATTCTGATGTTTCATTTTAGTTTGGCTTTGCTAATCCTCATGTAAATTTAGGAAAATACATCGATTTACATTTCCAGATGAAGATACAGATACCATGGACTGTAGGGTTCATAGCATTGATGATATACCCGCCTGCCTGAGTCCGTGTGCATCCTTATTGATGTAGCAGAGAGGCAAGAAAAGGGCAGCTGATTAACTGGGCAAATCTAGTCAACCCAATGGCTTAAGACCTGGTGATGATTGGGCAGGTATTGCTCCATGTAATAAATACAACAATCAGTCCAAGCAATTATTTGCTAGTAAACTGATGGTTTAAAAAGTTTAAAAATTATCAGCCACTGCTCTGTGTGATGTGCAGCCGATGGCTGATTAAAGAAGTACTGCAGCATCAGTAAATTAAAGATCATGCTTACCTCTCCCCGCTCCTCCGGTGTCCTGCTGGCTTGTCTCTGGATCCCCCGCTGACCACAGCTGTGGGCGACGCTACCGATCGCATCACTGCAATGACAGCCTGCTCAGCCAAGAAGGTCAGTGATTGGCTGAGTAGCTGTCACTGCAGAGGTGGTTAAGTGTTGTCGACGGTTGCTGCCATCAGTGGGTGATGCAAAGATAAGGCAGGAGGACACCTGAGGAGCGTGGAGAGGTAAGCATAATCTTTAATTTCTTTAATCCTCTATTATGATAGAACAGGAAGTCTCAGTTTAGTTTTAAGTTTAGTTGCAAGATTTTAGGAACATTTTATAATATAGAGAATAAAGTTGAAAATAAAAAAAATAAAAGAAAATCACCAAAAATTTGAAACTTTTGATTTAAACAATAAGAATAGATGTCTTTTATATCACCTATATCATATGGATCGAGCAGAGTAGGTAAAATTGGCTATTAATCTTTACAAAGTCAGAACTTTGCAAAAAGTTCGGCTCGGTAATAAACCAAACTTTTTGCCACGTTCATAACGAATCTTGGTTTGTAAGATTCTACAGTAGAAAGAGCCCCCCCCCCCCCCCCCCAGTACCTTTAATAAGTCCTTTCTCTTGTAGAGTTTTCAAAGAGGGACGGCGGTTGATGAACTTCTTCAGTCTGGTTTTCACACGGTTTATGTCGGATGAGTCTGAGGCGCTGTAGTTTAATTTAAATACTAGAAAAGAAAAGAAATTAATCTATTAGAGTTTTTTTTACACATTGTATTTTGCTGTTTTTGATGGTTTAGTATTTTTGTTTTACTTCTAGAATTTTCTTGGCTTCAAATAGTAAAATAAAAAGTAATTTAAGTAAGTTATTGTTCTAAAAAACAACTTTTAAATTTGAACCCCTGTGCCCAACAACCGTGGCTTGGAGTATCTGTGCCCGAACTTTACATCACCCCTCCGTCCCTCCTCCCTTCACCATTTTTCCTATTCCTCTGCAGTGAAAGCTACACAGGTGCCTTAACGATCCATCCCATGTGCCGTGCTGACACCGCTGATGAATAGGAGACAATCTGCCTGGAGCATTCCTAATGATGAAGAGGGCGGGGAGGAGGGACAGAGAGGGTGTCTCAGCCTAATGCATACACAATCTAGGCCACGGCCGTTGGGCACAGGGCTGCAAGTTCAAAAGTTGTTTTTTAGAACAATAACTGCATCACCTGCCGAATGGACCCCAGGACAGATCTTGGATTAAAAGCAGCTATCCGAAGGTACAATTGGTTTTGGGGGGGGGGGGGGGTTCATATTGTGGATACAGAGTGACTTTAAGGCATTAGTATAAAATACCTTCCAAGAACTAACATGTAGCATAACTGACAATGTAGGTCAAATATTATCACTGTTTAGTGCCTAATATAAAGTTTAACCCCTTAAGGACAGAGCCAATTTCGATTTTTGCGTTTTCGTTTTTTCCTCCTTGTGCTTAAAAGGCCATAGCACTTGCATTTTTCCACCTAGAAACCCACATGAGCCCTTATTTTTTGCGACACTAATTGTACTTTGCAATGACAGGCTGAATTTTTGCATAAAGTACACTGCAAAACCAGAAAAAAATTCAAAGTGGGGTGAAATTGAAAAAAAAAACGCATTTTGTTTATTTGGGGGAAATGTGTTTTTACGCCATTCGCCCTGGGGTAAAACTGACTTGTTATGCATGTTCCTCAAGTCATTACGATTAAAACAATATGTAACATGTATAACTTATATTATATCGGATGGCCTATAAAAAATTCAAACCATTGTCAACAAATATATGTCACTTAAAACCGCTCCATTCCCATGCTTATAGCGCTTTTATCCTTTGGTCTATGGGGCTGTGTCAGGTGTCATTTTTTGCGCCATGATGTGTTCTTTCTATCGGTACCTTGATTGCTCATATACGACTTTTTGATCGCTTTTTATTACAATTTTTCTGGATTTGATGCGACCAAAAATGCGCAATTTTGCACTTTGGGATTTTTTTGCGCTTACGCCATTTACCGTACGAGATCAGGAATGTAATTAATTAATAGTTCGGGCAATTATGCACGCGGCGAAACCAATTAGTTTGTTTATTTATTTATTTACTTTTATTTATAACCTGGGAAAAGGGGGGTGATTCAGACTTTTATTAGGGGAGGGGGCTTTTTATTGACAACAACACTTTTTTTTATTTTTTATACACATATACTAGAAGCCCCCCTGGGGGACTTCTAGTATATACACTGTGATCTCTCATTGAGATCTTTGCTGTATAGATATACAGCAAAGATCCATGAGATAGGCACTCTTTAACTTCCGGCTGCTGCAGCCGATAACAAACGAGTGCCGAGCCGGGGACGGCGCCATCTTGGAGCGGTCCCCGGCCGGCTTCAGTTACGGAGATCGCTCCTCCGGGATAACATCCCGGAGGAGCGATCTCCGCCACTGGACACCAGGGAGATGCTGGATCTGGTAATCGGATGCAGCTGTCATGTTTGACAGCTGCATCTGATTACTGTATTAGCGGGCACGGCGATCGGACCGTGCCCGCTGATACCCGCGGTCCCCGGCTACAAGCGGCACCCGGGACCGCCGCGGTTCAGAGCGGGGTCGCCGCGCGGCCCCGCTCTGAACGTCCTTACCAGCAATAGGGAGTACCTATACGCTCTTTGTCGTTAAGGGGTTAAATGGCAACGTACAAATCTCCAATATAACAGTAATATAAAATGTAGAGTTGAGCAAACTTCGAGCACACTTGGGCTTGCCCGGACCCGAGTGAGCAGCATTTGATTAGGGGTGGCTGCTGACGTTGGATGCTGTCTTATGGCCTATGGTTGTATCCATGTTTTCCAGGACTCCCTAGGGCTGCATCCAACTTCTTCAAATGCTGCATGCTCAGGTTCGGGCAACTCAACGTTCGCTCAACTCTTATTAAGTGCGAAACAATACCTCCATATAAAACTCAACGAATCCATTGCAATGTCCAAGTTGCAATTACTATATATACAGACCCCAAAAAAGCGACTTTTGAAGGTAATTGTTCATGCACAAAGAACCAATAAAAAAGTGGGCACTAGACACTCAATATGGAAATGGAACCCCAATATAATTGTATAGCTTTAAATGCTATTTTATAGTTCATCAAATAATACAAGATGTTTTAACATGCAATGGTGTGGAAACTGCTTTTTCCTACCATTGTTAGCTTATACATGTGTTTTAAAGAATTCTAAGAATTAATAGGTCCGGATACAATAGCTAAGTGAAAAAACATAGTTTACTGCAGTAATAAAGATAAAGCAAGAGGTTATACAGAGAAGTAAACAAGAACAAGAACTATGAATATAGAATACAGTCGTCTGAGGGGAAGCCCTCCGTTGGATGGATATCCAATGCACACCCGCTTGGAGAGTAGTTTCTTCCAAACATGGCTGCACTTCAGCAGCCAAGAGACACATGGACTATGAAGTTCTAGAGGCCCCTTCTCAATGTACTTGGTCTAACTTTATAAACCACTTCCCAATTGGTTAGTTTACCCTTCTATATACATCCATGGTATCAGATATTGGTAACTGGTAGAGTTGCGCGAATTTCAAGAACACTCGGTCTGAACCCAAATGTGCGTCATTCAAAGTTGGCTCAAGTCTAGTAACACCCAATTGTCGATGTATTCATAATTTGTTTATGAGGCAAAACCCAGAGTTCTAAGAAAAGATCCTTTCAGCACTGCTTCATCTATGTGTCACATTACTTTTACTTTATAACATAACATTATTGTTTTTTTTTCCTCTTTATTTAACATAATCTTATATATATAAATCAAAACTCCAAAATTCTTAAAATATAGAGATTAGAGTTTCCCATCATTTGTGAAAGAAAATGTCTTGTTTCTCTTGCTTATCTATTGTTCCTGAAGAATACATTAATTCTTTACCATGGGATGCACCTCCCCGAGTTCCGACCCATTTACCTCTAGATATTTCTCTTATAATTATATCTATGTTCTATTACCATATCTCTCCTTACTAAGGAATGGTTTGGAGGGCTCTGAATAAGAACCTGGTTAAGGCCCCCCCGATCTCTCTCCACATCCCCCTATGGGGCACCTTTAACAACCAGTAGCCCAATACCCACCCGGAGGGAAAACACCTATTTAATTTTAATAACCTTATTACATATACTTTGTTATATATTTGTACAAGAAAAAGAAAATGAAATAAATTATTCAATCTTAATAGACTGCTCCATATTTTACAACTTCCATGTATACAGGAGTCTTCGAGCGATCCAGACCTTATAGAGGCTTCTCTCCCTATTCCCGACTCCTCTTCATTCACTACGATACTCCAGACCACATTTATAATGTAGGATAGCCTTTTTTTTTTAGTTTACAAATGCACCTCGCACTTCTATTGGCTGGCAGCAGTAAGAGATGACGCGGCCCCTTCTGTTGCCACCAGCGCTTGCATCAAGAACTGCTGGGCTATGTAAGCCCTGCAGTTCCCGATCCCCTGCTCTGATCAAGCGCTGGTGCACAGCCCTATACAGAGCAGGTTCCTGTTCTCCCTATGTACTGTATGTTCTTATATACAGTATTGGCGGAGGGGGGGGGGGGCACACAATACCTGTGTTCTGCAGCCTCTGTATCATTACTAGTCATTCTAGTACAGTAAGTGGTGATAGTGATAACCCGGTTCAGTGCGGAGGATATCACATTGTGACAGGCAATCAGATGAGCGGGGGACACAGCTGGCGTACATCACGGCAAATGGGTGAATCGGCCTCTCTTCCATGGCGTACACCTGGGGCACAGCTTGACAATTCTCCCCTTTGTGTTTTAGCGGATATGTGTGTCTGTATGTGTGGGGGAACTATTAAAACATTTCTCATTAGTGTCTAAACTTTAAGGGATGACCAAACCTCCCTCGAAATTCTTGGCTGGTAGTGGCCTCTAACATGGAAACATGTTCTTTAATTTCACCCATATAGTCTAATGTAGCTCGGATCCATATTTTTCAGCCCAATATACCCTTAATCTATCAAGCGACATGATGAGTTCCCGCACTTACCGAAGTTACAAAGTAACCTAAATTAACTCATTAGTTTCCTGCGAGACGGAACGGAAAAGACAGTTATCTTTACCAAGCTGATTTTCATTTACATTAGCCAATTATTTCTCAAGTATCTTGGGGATGTTTGGATTTCCAGCCTTGAATGTATGACTTTATAATCCAAACTTCTAACACACTTTGTGCCTCATTGATATCAAGGGAGCTAAACTTGCCAAATTGTTCATTTAAAGTAAATAAAAGATAGCCAATTAAGGAAAGTAAAATATAAACACATGCCCATGATAATAAGAGGATAGTTTGCCTGTCGTTTTACTACTGGATTTAATAGAACGCTTCTCCTTTTTCCCACAACACCAGCTGACCTCACAAATACTTTCATGAACTTGTAATCACATGAAAAAATAAAAAGCGATGCCTCTGCTGAAAAATGCATTAACCAAATAATCTATTCCTTTACAAAAACATCCTTCACGCTAATTCGACCGCTTGGTCAAAGGCAACACTTGGTAGACTGTAATTCTGCTGGAGACAAGTCGTATTCGGTCTATACCCCGAGAGGGCCTTACCGTTCCTAGTTAATAGCTAGATCATAACCAAAGCGCAATGTATTCAGCTCATTATCCTAATCATTTAACCCATGATTTTTTAAATAATTTATTGAAGTTTTGTATTCTTTTTTAAACCACCACTAAATAACTTTGCAATAGCTTTGCAGTTATAGGCTATGTTCACACTGCGTATGAATCCGTCCGTAGTGCAAACCGCGAATATACGCACATAGTTTTGAGGTTGATGCGTTCGCTTGAAAGTATACGATATACGCCCGCACAGTGCACACTACGTATGAGCTTACGGCCGGATCGTATACGGCGCCGTGAAAAATAAACAAGACCATTGTTTGAGGATGGAAATGTTGAAACTCACGGCCGTGGATTTCCATGCGGTCCCGTACGAACTACTTATTTCAGCCAAATTGAATTTGATTTTCGATCCAAAAGGTTTCAGACCTGTTTCAGACCGCTTCGAAACAAGCTAGGGAAGCATAACTGTACTACGGGTATGTTCGCGGTTCGTACGCATCCGGCCGCATGTCGATTTTTTCCACGCTCGTAGTTTAAGCAGCACATGTACAGCGGCGTACAAAATGCGGCCGGACTCATACGCAGTGTGAACATAGCCTTAATAAATGAATATTTTCATACATCGTGATTGGCACCAAAATCAAGCACGGATTCTGCTTGAAATTCATCACCTATTGCTCAGTTTGAAGAGACCCTAAATGCTCCAAATATGCTTTATAGAGGAAGATCATGCACTAGACTACAGTAAACTATTAAAAACTATTGCAAAAAATAAAATAAAAATCACCACACTTGTCCATGGTATGTGTCCAATATTCTAGTTCAGTTCCATTGAAGCAAATCAGCCTGAGCTGCAGTACCACTATTGACCTGTGGACAGGAGTGGTGCTGCTTCTGAATAAAACTGAACTAAATAATCCATGTTTTTTTTTTTTCTTATTCTGTTCGACGCCTCATCCGCAGAGTATGAAAAATGATTAGAACCAAATAAAAGCCATGATATCATCTGTCATCAGAGACAACGCAAATCTATTCCCAGAGGCTGGGAAATTCTTCGTATGAAACCCGCGAGTCGGAATTGCCTGTATTTTGAATCAATAGAAAGAAAACGGGCAATAATTAATTGCTTCCCTATTACCTTTATCTATTCACCTTAATGGAATCAATATCTTAAAACAAGCGGCTACTCAACAGCGGAGGAAATCATTGTAAGCGGCTGACAAAAAAAGGACGGAGAAACAATACTTTTTTTTTAACGTTAATTCTGGAAATGTGAGCAAGTTTTCCATTAGAAAAACCACATTATTCAATATCAAAATGAAGGCGAGGTGGGCTTATCAAGCACGCTTATGCCGGATCTCTGGGGAGAATTCAGACCTTCCTCTGACTTTTATTTCACTCTACATATTTAAAAAAAAAAACATTTGTATAAAATCCCATGGGTTTACCTATAATTAATTCCTGCCAGGGTACATTTGAGCACTTTTAACATGTGTTGAAAGCATTGGTTTTTGGAAGAACTATCCATTAACGACTTTCTGAACTGTAACAATGGTTATTGACAGAGCTTGTCAGACTAAAGTACTATTGATTTTTTCACATCATGTGTATAGCAAAACCAATTTCTTTCAAGTGCTTCATCCTAACTGAAATACATTATAACAGGCTTCCTATCAGTTTATCATAACCAAAGTCATAGAATGGGATGCATTACAGAAGGGATTATGGTGAATTAATGAATCAAGAAGCTTAAAGCTCCTTCTACTTTATGGAGGCAGGAATTCCCTGCCCAGTCATAGCCAATGGTTGGGGGTGCTCACTACCAGGTTGATTGTATCTAGATGGATATCTATTCAGGTAGATATAGATAAGACTATTGCCAAATATCTTTACTATGCCATTAAGAGGAACACAAGAGCCCTAAAGGTCCCCATACATGTGTGCGGCTGGTTCGGCCATCGGTATAAAGTGTATGTGGCTCTCCCGAGATTCCACCCACAGATGATGTTGGTGGAGATAAGGGTTGAGGATGATGTAAAATCACTGCCGATCCCTTTGTTCTGGGAGAGATAAGCACAAGAGGTATCCCATTGAAAGAGAAAGCAGGCAGGATTCCGAGACGAGTCCACAGGCAGGGGTTCCGCTCAGAATTTGCGCCTGTTTTCCATAGTGTGAACAGGCCCTGACAATTTTCACCCTATTTTCATCCCATATTTGTTTCTACAATAAATCAAATTCTCCTATTTACTATTAGTACATATTACCCTGTAAGAGAAAAATTTTACTTTTGTATAAAACACAAAATAAAAATGAAGAAATAAAATAGGACTATCCCAAGCAAATCCAGGCAGATGGGAGCATCGAACAGACTTTGGAAATATTACATAATTTATCCAAGCAGATGGAAATGTTCTTGTGATGTCATTGTAGGCACAGATGGACCAGGTCATGTGATGTCACTGAGTGTTTTTCTTTCCTATCATGTCATCTGAGAAGTAAGATAGATATCTATTCTATTGTGTAAACTGCAAGTTCCTGGGGAAAGACAAACTGGCTGCACTGGAGACTAAACACAAAAAAAGATCCATTAATTCCTACCACGGGCTAATAATTTTACTGTAATGCGACAACCTAATGGTTTAAGTGGCCGGTATTGTCATTATCACCGTGAAGCATTGGACACCTGCAACCTTATCGATATTAACCTGGTGAACTGATGAAATCAATTGAGGAACCTTGCCTGGAATCTGTCTGAAAACCGACTTTCCGTTGACATCTCCGCAGTTATACAGAGGCAGTGGGCATTCATAAAGTCTGCTTCCTTTCAATGGACTTTTTAAGCGATATGGTTGTGTATGTCAATCACAAAAACAATCTGTTTGCTCATAGTTATTAGACTTGTGCAAGGACTAGGACTTATTTGAAGATTGAAACATAAAAACAAAAGATTGTTGGCAGAAAAAAATCTACCTGGTCCATCTAGTCTCTAGTTAATATTTCCAACTGGCCTTAACTCCACTCAACATGTTATGTTTCTTTGACTGTTGATTTTTTTCTGCTGTAACTGGTTTTGTGTTGACTAGACTAGGTGCAAACTTAAAGGGATAGTCTAGTTTAAGGGAGCCTTCTGCAGAAGCTTCTTTATTAACAAGACTAGTATTGAGCAAACATTAAAATGCTTGCATGCTTGTTACTTAACCCTTAGAGGACCCGGCCAATTTCAATTTTTGCGTTTTCATTTTTTCCTCCTCCATAGCACTTGCATTCTTCCACCTAGGGACCCACATGAGCCCTTATTTTTTGAGCCACTAATTGTACTTTGCAATGACAGGCTGAATTTTTTCATAAAGTACACTGCGAAACCAGAAAAAAATTCAAAGTGTGGTGAAATTGAAAAAAAAAACGCATTTCTTTTATTTGTTTTTTTTTTTTTCGTTTTTACGCCATTCGCCTTGGGGTAAAACTGACTTGTTATATATGTTCCTCAAGTTGTTATGATTACGAAGATATGTAACATGTATAACTTTCATTGTATCTGATGACCGGTAAAAAATTCAAACCATTGTTAACATAAATATGTTCCCTAAAATCGCTCCATTCCCAGGCTTATAGCACTTCTATCCTTTGGTCTATGGGGCTGTGTCAGGTGTCATTTTTTGCGTCATGAAGTGTTCTTTCTATCGGTACCTTGATTGCGCATATGCAACTTTTTGATAGTTTTTTATTACAATTTTTCTGGATTTGATGTGACAAAAAATGCACAATTTTGCACTTTGGGATTTTTTTCACTTACGCCATTTACCGTACGAGATCAGAAATGTGATTAATTAATAGTTAGGGCGATTACGCACACGGCGATACCAAACGTGTTTGTTTATTTATTTATTTATTTGTTTATTTTTATTTAAAACATGGGAAAAGGGGGGTGATTCTGACTTTTACTAGGGGAGTTTTTTTTTTTTACTAATAACAACACACCTGGGGGACTTCTAGTATAAGTGCACTGATCTCTCATTGAGATCTGTGCTGCATAGATATGCAGCACAGATCCATGAGATAGGCACATTGCTTCCGGCTGCTGCAGCCGGAAGCAATCGAGTGCCGAGCTGTGACAGCTGCATCCGATTACTGTATTAGCGGGCACGGCTAATACCCGCGGCCCCGGGCTACAAGCGGCACCCGGGACAGCGGCGGTTCAGAGCATGGCCGCTGCACGGCCCCGCTCTGAACACGGGGAAACGGCCCTGGACGTACGGGTATGTCCAGGGTCGCTTAAGGGTTAAAGGGGTACTCCAGCGGTGGGGGGGTCACTTTTTTGCTGGGATCGGGGAGGACGTGGCTGAGGGAAAAGACGTCCACTCACCTCCCTGGTTCCAGCAGCGGGTCCCGCGTCGCGGCGCTCTGATGCCCTATTCCCAGCCGCTTCCTGGTGTCTGACGCGGGCCCGAGAAGTGACGTCTCAGGTCTGCTCAGCCAGTCAGTGACGGAGGTGGGATCCGTTTCAAGTCTGGTCAGATCCCGCCTCCTTTACTGACTGGCTGAGCTGACCTGAGACGTCACGTCTCGGGCCCGCATCAGACACCAGGAAGCGGACGGAAACTGGGCACCGGAGCGCCGTGATGTGGGACCCGCCACTGGAACCGGGGAGGTGAGTGGACTTCTTTTCCCTCAGCCACCTCCTCCCCAGTCCCAGCAAAAAAGTGCCCCCCCCCCACTGGAGTACCCCTTTAAGTCAAGAATTTTTTATTGCTCAAGTGCGTGAGGATTTAACCATAAGCCTCCTGCTCAGCAGTAGAGATGATCGAACAGCGCTGATGTTCAGGTTTGTACGAACTCGAACCATCGGCATTTGACTCCTGCAGTCTTCCCGTTCCGTGGGGAAGGTGGAGACAGCCCGAGTCCCACCTGAAAAACAGGAATACAGCCTGGGCCATAGGTTGTATTTCTGTGTTCCAGGCAGGACTTGGGCTGTCTCCACCTTCCCCAAAGAACGGGAGGGCTAGGGGAATCAAATACCGATGGTTCGAGTTCATACGAACCTGAACATCAGCGATGTTCGATCATCTCTACTTAGCAGAGTAGTGGATGCCTTGTTCACCTATTTCATTTATTTTGTTTCACATTTTTGTATATTTCAGCCCTTAAAGGGATGTGTAAACGAAATATACAAAAATTAGAATGAAATAATGCAATAATTTTCCGCAACACATTAGAACTCCGGTGGAATCCAGTCAATTGCCGGCATACTGCCGGAGTTCTAATGTGTCTTGCAGAAACTTCTTGTAAAATGAGTCTTGCACAGCATCTTGTAAAGCCTAAGATTGCTATAGTGAAAAAAAAAAATTAAGTAGCCAAATTTACCTGTCCGCACTCCTCCCGCTTCTACCCTTAAACAGTTTCGAAGTTCCCGGAATCATAATGAATGATGATGCCATGAACTCCAAAACTCCTCAAAAATATTTGTGCTACTAACGTGCTGTGTCCGAGCACCCTGAGGGGCTTGGCCAAGTATCGAGCATGCTTACTCAACACCAAGCAAGACCAAAAGTAAAGCAGGAAATAGGACTAGAAAGATTAAATACTGAGCCTGAATCAGAACCAGGAAAACTTGACACAAAGCATGGATCTTGAGCAGGTAAGTATTAATCAGGATGAATAAGATGAGACATGAAGAACAGCACAGATACATGCACATCGGGAGCTGGAATCAGGAACATGGACCCTAGGAGTATGGCCAGACCTATGTATGGCTAGGAGCTGGAACATGGTCATAACACAGGAATGTGATCAGGATCTGCACTGTAAAACGTGAGCTGACACTCAGCCAGTGAGTAAGAGACCATAATTTGCTTAAGGATACATTCTCCCATACTAGATGTTGTGCTCTTGAGATGTGGCCAGAAAAGGAAGAACATGCTGTTTACTATGCATTTTTCAAATTATTGTTAATAACCACATGGTTTGATCATGTTTGCTGTGTACCTACATTCATTATTGGTGGTATGTTTTTGAATGCAAAAAAACCATTGGTGATATGTAGGGATGTGAACACTGAGACAAAAATGTCTCAGTAGAAATGAGTACAACTTCAAATCCGGTTGTTTGGCATTTGAATACAGGTGGTTGAAGAAGTTGTATCCATATTTTCCAGTGTTCCCTAGGGCTGCCTCTAACTTTTTCAGCCACCAGTAAACGTTCGGACTCAAGCATCCTCAAGTTCCGAAGATATTATCTCCACTATATCTGAACATTCTATTTTAGTATCTAAATACTCATTCAAAAAAACAAAAAAAAAAATAAAAAATATCCCTCCAACCATTCCCCGAAGAGAATTCCTCATACATGAGCTCAACCAAGCCCAAACTTGATCCAAAACCAAAGAGATATGTAAAGGAAGGATTTATCTCTCTGCCCTCTTGGATCGAATCCCGACATTGGCATAAATTAAAGTGTGCCACCATCGCTGTAAGGTGACCGCTTTTACGCTGTAGCAAATCCGTTCTTTGCTGTAGACTGAATACATTTTGCCCTAGCAGTAACATTTGGATGATTCAGGGTTATTACATGCGCTTGGAGCATTAGTGTAGGTGCAACCTCTTTATGCAAAGGCTACCTGGCAGCGAGACTCTAGATAAACACTGAATAATCTATGATTAGATATATTTAGTCATTAGCTGTGAAAAAGACACTCGACTGCAGTAAAGTGTCACAGTAATAGAAGATAAAAAGCTGCTGCTTGGCTGGGGTCCCGCATTTGAACATGCATTGATCTAACACAGGAAGAGGGGAAAAAAAAGAAAAAAAGAAAAAAATCATCCATAAAGATGGAAAACGGCACAGCCGCTTGTCGCCGCGCAAGTTTTAAATCAAGGTACAGGTGTAGAGACTCATTAAGACGACATCACGGCCATTGATCTGCTTGGCCTGGAAAAGGTAGCAGGTTCCTGTCTAAATCCGTCTTCCCAGATCAGCAGAGCTCGCCGGTGCCCACTGCCTCTTCCTCACAGCTGCTTTCCATCGTCATTAATTAAATTCAAATCACAGAAAAATAAACACGCAAGCGAACGAACCAAAAAATGAACTCTTTCCAAAAACACAAAATAAAATCTCTTAGTGAGCAGCATTTCGGTAATGATGCGAGCTGCGTACACAAAGCCAATCCTTTTCCAGAGGCTTTGGGAGACAGACTCAAATCATCTTTTTTTTATAAAGCGCTGCAGGTGTTGCCATTACCGAGAACGTAACTTTCCCGATCACCTGTTGTATAATGCACTTAAAATATCGCTAAAAAGGATACGGCTCGTTCTTCAGCCGATGAATAAATTAGCCTTTTACAGTGACGCATTGTCTGCCAAAGAGAATATCCAAAGAAATTTAAATTTGTTTTTTGTGCCGTCACTTTCCTTGCGTTGTTATTTTACATGGCGCCATTCAAAGGAGGGATTCATTGTGACTAAATTGTGCTACATTATGAAACCCTGTGAATAGGTAGCAATCATCTTTACAAATCGGAGTGGAAAAAAAAGTTTCTGCTGAAGCTGCACGTGTTTTGTGTTGATCCAGGAGAAGATTTTTTTTTTTTTTTTTCAGATCTTGCAAAGAAGTAGAAATGTAGTCAAGGAATTTTTTTTTCCATTATAGGAATTTAAGTCGTCTTTGTTCACTGTGTAGTGGCCGGACTTGGTTACTGCAGCTCAGGTACCTTAACTTGAAATGCTTCCAGCTCCATACAATTGGTGGGGGTGGGGGAGGGGGGGAAGGTATTGGTACCTCGCCGATCAGTAAACCCCTATAAGAACAGTCTCTTGATGATATGATCACAGTGCTTTTAGCTAGTTGCTAGAGAGAAGCAAATATAATGGAGTAGACTCTTCAGAAAAAAATCATACAACCTCTCCGAGCAATCTCTAAGTGGTGTTCTCAATCTTAATTTTTGCAGGAGATTGGGTTTATCTGCACCAAAGTGACTACAGCCTATGCATCCTTCCCTATTGTGCACCAATATGTCTCTAAAGGACTACTTTCTGACACAGCCAGCACTTACTGTATGTCCCCAATAGAGGGACACCATTCGTAACCTCCATGGGTCTTCTTACCCCACCAACTATTACAGATCTAAACCTTTAAATCTAAATTAGAAACAATCAATTAGTCAATGGGGTTTGGATTACAGATGGATTTGGGGTTTAATACACATAGAAAATGGACTCAAATTAGCGGAAATATACCCTAAGAGACTGGTACATAGGAAGAGAAGACCCTTTTCGATCCAAAGGGTGAGGGGAGGAGACAGTAGGTGAGGGGGCAACTAGTCAGTGGGGTGCAGAGTTATTGTAGGTTGAAGCCCAGTCTAAAGAAGTTTTTAGGTTGCTCTTGAAGTTCTTGATGGTGGGTGAGAGAGAGCTGGATGTGTTTCAGAATATGGGGGAAACTTGAGAGGGCAAAATCTTGAAGCAGTTGTGTGAGGTACGGACAATGGGGAACGACAAGACAATGTGATCTTGTGAGGATCTGAGGATGCATGAGGGACAGTAGCAAGATCCTCTCAAAGATGTATAGAGGTTAAAGGAGAAGTCCCTCGAACTGTTAAAGCGAAAGACAGGTGAAGTTGGGTGAGAAAATAACAAACAAGTGAAGTTACCTTGTGCCTTGGTAGCACCGCTCTTAGGTCACATTCACATCAGCCAGGGTCCTGCCACTCAACTAGCTGCAATGTCATGATCCCGGCTGAGTGATTGCCTGCCGTGCCAATAAGTGACTGAGGTGGAACACCGCCCCAGTCACTAACTGGCTGAGCAGGCAATTGCTCAGCCAGGCTGTGACGTTGCTGCTGCAGGAGCTGGGTAACTGACATAGCCAGTTTCCTGTAGGAGATGACAGCCGGCAACAATGAGCAGGACCCTGGAGGGGCACAATGGAGGCAAGGGGACAGGTGAGTTGTTTTTTTCTCACCTTGCCTGCCTGCCATTTTTTTTTTTTAGCAGACGTGAAAAAACAAATAAAAAGAAGGAGATACAGCTCACCAGTGGATGAATGTAGAGGCAGCAGGCAGGATTAGAAAGGGTGCTCGATCTTCAGGGCGTTGGCCAGACACCACATGCAAAGTATAGCTGGGAGGAAAGGGTGTAGAAGTCGGCACTCTAGGACGTAGAAACTTAAAATTTAACTTTTATTAGTGTATTTTAAAATTCTGTGGTGGGCATAGCAGGACCTGCGCGTTTCGCGCTACTGCGCTTAATTATGATTAAGCGCAGTAGCGCGAAACGCGCAGGTCCTGCTATGCCCACCACAGAATTTTAAAATGCACGAATAAAAGTTAAATTTTAAGTTTCTACGTCCTGGAGTGCCGACTTCTACACCCTTTCCTCCCAGCAATTTTTTTTTTTACCATTCATGGGACTTCCTCTTCAACAAGGTCAAGCAAGTCCGTATATTAGGGAATAACGTCAACCCTACTTTGTCAAACAGAGCTCTACTATATCACCATATCAAGATCCTGTGGATCTTTTAATGGCATCAATTAATCATCAGTATTGTGCATATTTTAAGCATCCCATTCTCTAACATGTTTCGGGTGGTCGTTTTGGCCACAGACTGATCCATGAGCCCATAGTCGCCTGCCAAGCGCGAAATATGCCAGACCCTTTTAAGCCCATTTTGATCTCCATTACAAGATGTCTCCTAAAGAAAAGGACAATAGACTAACAATATCTGTTTATTCTCCAGAAGTGGCCCCTTTCTCGGCAACAAAGGAGAAATGTTTATAGAAGTCACATATGAGATCAGTCCCTTGAACTTCAGTTCTCTGAGCTGTTTTGAACAATTCTACGGAGAGTTTCAGATAGACATTTTTGTATTATATCACGCCCAGGGGAGAACTATATGATCATCTTAACAAGGGCTTTCTCCGTCTCGGCTGAATAAATATGCATTTTGTTTTATTAATCTTCAAACAACTGCAATGAATTTTACCCAAGACTTTTAAAGCCGAGAGAACAAAACAAATAATAGAAATCTTTAGAGGGAAAGGCTATAGTAAAGGACCTGAGGTGAGTCTTTCAAAGCAAACAGTCCTTAAATGATGTGCAAATGATTTCTCTGCAGTAACTTGATTTATGGCCGATGATTGCTCGACTGCGACTATAACCTGCTTTAAAATGCCAATCGTTCAAAGAAAATAGAAAAGAAAAACTGAATTGAAATGGATGGAAACAATGTAGCTGGCTCGGTAAGTATATTATACTGCCAGTTCATTGTAATTCAGCTCCTTGGCACTCGGAATATACCTATGGCTCCAAGGAAAACATCTCCAAGTGATAAAATATATTGGGTTTCTTAAGTCTATGTGACTATTGCTCGTGCACCTGGTGATATTACAAAGCCATATGAACCATATTTTGGCACCATAGAAGTGCATAGGGTTATACTATACCCTTGTATGCCTCTAGGTTCTTATGTAGACACAGAAGTTTGCCAAATTCTGGACTTGGGTTCCTTAGACCTATCACAAGAAGAGATACATAAAAGCTTAATTTCCATTTACAGTCATTATAAGTGTAAGAGGAAGAATCCCAATGTTCCCCCATAAAAGACAGGTGGTATGTTTGTACTGACTTGTTAATGTAATATTCACATGTATGTATGCCAATGTAATCTCTACCGATGAAGAATACATTTTCAATCCTATGTTTGCAGAGGGTACGGTTACACTTGGGCCCAACACCTGAGGTGGCCATAAAGTCTCTGTATGAGAAGGCCAGCACTATAAATGAAGCATTAAAATTAAAGGACCCTGGGATAGATTTTACACTGGGGCCCACTGGCTTCACGTTATGACTCTCCTTGAATGTGAGCCTGTTGGCCCTTGTTCTTTTATGCTGCTATAATTCTTTAGACTATAAAAGAGCTGAGAACCAGGTAGCTTTTCCATCTGTGGCTGAGACCACATGAAAGGCAGAAGTCCCCAGTGCCTAAGGGAACAAAAACTTGGCAGCAAGCATATACCAGTTCCCAAAGAAAGACCAAGAGTAAGCCCTAGGCCACCAACACTTTAATTTCCTATTTTTACTAGTATGTGGTCCCTGGCCACTTTGAGGCTAACACTTTATGGTCTGTATTCCTCATAATTTGAAATACAACCTCTTTAACTACAGATGTTGACCTTGTGTTGGTGTGTGTATCATTGACACAATAGCTTCTTCCTGTGCTCAGACTTACACTCACTCTTTACCAATCTATAACATCCTTTGACCAGGCACACACCTACAGCTCCAGAGAAAGAATCCATGTACAGGCTTGGTGCTTAGCTTTGCTATGCCAAAGAGTCCTGGGTCCTGAAAGGCTATGGCCACTAGTAAATAATGCAATATGGAGCAGCATTCTGAATATTCTTTAATACAAACTTTCTACCTAAGATGTATCTGTTAGAGTCCAGCTATGTTCTCACTATGTATTATTTTGCCTCAAACTGATGGATGTCCTAAAAGCCATAAGACTCCTCCCCCCCTCCCCCCCCAAAAAAAAAAAAAAAACATAGTTGGAACATAGCCTCTGTTGGACTTTCTGATCTTTCAGTGTTAGCGATAACAGGAGGGGAAGGATTGCAGTCGGGCTCAGATTGTAGCCAGGGGGAGAGAAACCCTGGAGAACAGCTCCCATAAAGAGAGGAAGAGCAAATGCAAAACAGTCTTTACTGGTGAGGATTGTATCTACTACTATCAGGCAGCAGAGGCTGTGGAAGTAAATAACTAAGCTAAGCATTGCAGTAAAGAGCTAAGAAGATGGTATGATTTAAAGGGGTTGTTTCATGAAAATAAACCCTGTCTATATTACCTATTACACTAACAAAACACAGCAATCACTGAACTCAGGGAGATCAGTGAAAACATTTCAATGAAGTACCCAATGAAAAGTCTTCATTGATGCTCCCTGAAAAAAAAATGAATATGCAAAAAAGGAGTCTGTGGAGCCTTGGTTGCCAAATATCCCTAGCCTGTTGCCAAGGAGTGCCTTCAGATGGGGAGATCAGCAAACCACCCTGATAGGTAGTCCCACCCGGTTGTATTGGAACATAAATAGGGAAACACCAGGGTGGCCCCTTTTGTGTCAAAGTCTCCACGCTGACGAGGGGCAAATACCCCAAAACAGCTGTCTATAGATGGATGCCTGGCCTTGGTAAACCCTTATCATGTTGCAGTGCTCGTAACAGAGTTAGACTTTGACACAAAAGGGGCCACCCTGGTGTTTCCCTATTTAGGTTTCAATACTCACAACCGAGTGGGATTTAAGGGGCTACCTATCAGGGTGGTTTGCTGATCTCCCATCTAGAGGTACCCCTTGGCAACAGGCTAGGGATAACTGCCTATTTCCATGTTTTCAGACTCGCAACCACTGATGTTCTCTTAATTGAGTACTTCATTGAAATTTTTTCACTGATCTCCCTGAGCTGTTACAATACTGAAAACCGAGTGGGACTTAAAGAGAACCTGTCACCCCCCCCCCTCCGTGTTGGGGCAGAGCCGGGCCGACCCCCCAGGTGCAGACCCATATACCTACCCATCCCACGAAGTCCCGCTCCTGAACCCAATCTCGCCGCCGCGTTATCCCTGTCCGAAGCCGTGCGCGATCCCAGAGTCGAGTCCAACACTCATAGAGAATGACTTTGGACGGGGATATCGCGGTGGCGGGACCGGGTTCAGGAGCGGGACTGGGGGATTGGCCGGGCTCTGCCCCAGCACGGGGGGTGACAGGTTCCCTTTAAGGGGCTACTTATCAGTGTGCTTTGATGATCTCCCCATTTGGAGGCACACTTTGGCAACAGGCTAGGGATATCTGGCTGTTGCCATGTTTTGAGATTTGGAACCAAGGCTCCACGGACACCTTTTTTTTTCTTTGCATATATTACCTATTAGGACATATAAATGTCATGGGTGTGGGGAAGGAGGGGATATGCTCCCTATGAGTCAAAATGGAGACCTTATGTAAGAACAAACATATTGCAATACAACTGGTATAGATGAATGTGTATATTCCAAGGATTCAGTACTCTACTGCCATATGCACACCTGTCTCTCTCTTTTTTCTATATGCCTGTTGGGACATGTCAATTTGATGTGAAGGGGTTTTTGTATAAGCCAGAATATAAAACTGTCCTTAAAGAGTTTGTCTTACTAGCCGTCCTGTCAGGGTACTACAAGCCGAAGGTATGGTTATCTGGGTGTAGCTAAGTGTCCGGGGGTGTCCCAGTTACCTGCACTGTGCGATAGGATACATAGACCTTCTTTACGGTAACTTTGTCCTATCAAGGCTAGTTCCTCTTGTGCTCAGGATACTGCCCTTCTCTGTGTAAATGTGTTCTTGGTGTGGGTTAGGGTGTTCCTTGATGACCTCTCCCTTTAAAGTGCTTAGCACTGCATAGTAGATACAGTAATAGTTGTGAAAGAACTGTTGGTCTCTTGCTGCATCTATACACTCTGGTCTCTATACTCAACTGAGTTTGTTGTCCCCAACAGGGGTCCTGGCATCATCCAAGCCCTGGCTTAACTACAGCAGGAACAGTTGTTTTTGCGTCTTCCCTCTCCGAGAATCTTGTAAGAAATTAACTGAATTTCCACAACCATGTAACTCCTCCTACAGGGTCCTCTGTATGCCTACCTGTGAGTGGTGGGGATGAGCATGTGCAGAAGAAAGAAGAAAAGAGATAGGCTGGAAAGCAAAGAGCACCTCCTGTTGGTCAATAATAAACACATGGTATACATAAAACCTTAACCCATTACTGGCTTCAGCTGTGCAATACAGAGACATAGAAAATACTGACATCTAGTGGCGAAACTTTAGAATACCTCATCACCACTTTTATCCTGAAAAGTTTATCCCTATCCTACACAGAATAAAAAACCTTGGACACCTCTGAGTGTCATACTTGGTGTTTTGGGACACTTTTTTCTTTGGACCCAATTTATTTAGACGGAGTCAATTCTGTGAGCCAATTCTAAGATATCAATCCTGAAATAAATTGCTGCTCAATGAGTTTTGCTCATCTGTGAGATATAAAAAATACAATCCAATGGATGTCAGTTACTTTTCTACCGGAGAACTTTTTCGAACTTTTCCTAGGTGAAACATGAAAGGCCTCAAGGTGTGATGATAGATCCAACTCCGAAGTTTACCTCACTATCTAAAACTGGCCTGACACCAAGCGCCCAGGAACGAGGATGTATAACAATCGCACTGAGCAGCTTTTAAAGAAAGAAAGTGGAATATCTCATGCATCCCAATGATTTGCATACCAATGCACACAATGGTGTGAGGACAAGCACAGCTGTGTTTTGAAGTACGATTGAAAGAAGAGAATTGAAAGTTCTATATAGCAGCATTCTCCACCGCCATCTCAGCTTTGTTTAGTAAACTAAATTGTGAAGGAGAACGTTTGCCTCTTTTGTGCGCCAGTTGGGAAATACGCCTACCTCACTTACATGGCCGCATTATCTTAATAATATCAGCTTCTTTTACATACTGCATATACAATATATATTAGCGCGCTGGATTGTGGAATAACGGAAGCAAGGCGTATATTCATGTGCCTATTTGCATACTCAAACCCAGATTGAGCTTTGAAGCCACACAGCTGTGATATGACTGCACCAAATTTAACATCTGCTAGCAAAATAAAAGCCTCGGAAAATAAAAGAAATTAAGGCTCTCTATCATATTGACTTCTGCATTATATAGATAGGGTTTTTTGTTCTTTTCATATTCACATTAATATAGTTGAACTGGTGGAATTAGGGCATTGAGTGGTTAAAGATAAAGGACAAAGAGCTGGGTCCTGATAGTTTCTGGTGACCTCAGCTTAGATAGAGTTTGTTGATTGGGATCATGGTGGTTAAGGATGGTGGTACCATTGGAAATCAATGGCTTTATGAAATCTTCGGGATTAGTTGGGGGGGGGGGGTACATGCCATAATAAGCTGGACCCCATAGACTGGTTTTAATGGGTTTCCGGAGGTGGAAAAATCATTACCTCCAGTGGGGGGGGGGGAATGATGAAGACAGTACACCATGGGTCTGCGGCTCAAACTGCGGCTCTCCAGCTGTTGCAAAACAACAATTGACATCATGCCTAAAGCTAAAACTTTGAATTTGGCTGTCCAGGCATGATGGGAAACGCAGAATTGCAACAGCTGGAGGGCCACAGTTTGGCGACCCATGCAGAACATTAACCGGCCCCCCTACCTGCACTGTGCTGCATCACTGGGCTCCCATACCCCACTGGACTTCATCTTTCACAATGTCACAACTCGGCTGACAAGTCATAAACGGATGGGATTTAGCCCCCTCAGCCAATCAGTGACTGCAGTGGTGTCCCGCTCCAGTTTTTCTTTGTGGCTGCAGGTGGCTTAAATATAAAAAACATACTTTACTCACCTCCTCCTGTCTCCTGCAGCTGATGTTACCAGTCCTCCGCTAGTCTTTGCTTTTTCCAGGTTCATCATCTCGTTCGGACAGGACACACCTGTTCAGCCAGTCAGTGACTTAGGAAAGACACCACACCTTGGCTGAGTGGGCAGGTCCTTTAAGGTCTGGAGGGCACAGAACCCATAAGATGAGTAGACCAGAAGGGTCTGGAGGGTACAGGAGGAAGGGTACAGGAGGAAGTGAGTAGAGCTTACAGTAAATACTACTTGAATAAAACCATTAATCCAGTCATTGTGCCTCTGCATGAACAACACAGGCCTAATATCATCTTCATGGATGACAATGGTCCAGCTCATCAAGATCTCATCATTAGGGTCATCTGATGGAGATTGGGGAACCTCAAATGTAGAGTCCTGCATTTTATCTGGACCTGAATCCCACAGAGAGTCACTGTGCAGAGGCTCATAAATCTGTAACCTAGAACCTCAATGACCTCAAGAAGAGTGGGATGCCATGTCTCAGCAGACACTAAGTCACTGGAGTGTGAACTTTTATGTTTTCCAAAAATTTCATCCGCAATGCAAATATCCCAACATTTTTGTGAGTAGTGTATATTGATATAACAACAACAACAACTGCTACTTCAACTGTTACGACAACTACCGCTACTATACTATTACTAGCACTGGTACAACCACAAATAATAAGCATCAGGACCACCACTGTTTATCCCCATATCGTAAAACGATGAAAAAGATGAAAGATAAAAAAAAAACATTCCCACTACCATTAGTCACCAGTATTTTGTTTAAAGAGGAAAAAAAATAAAAACATAATATAAATCAGAATAACATTTTGCCAATCTGTACTGTGGGACATATTGGATTGTCACAGCCAATACTCTTTGGCTCATACAGTATTTTCCACACTGAGCCAAAAACCCGTAACAAAACTTCATTCTTTGACAATATCTGATTTTTTTTTGCAAAAATATTGTATATTTTGATATTTAATTGAATATATCATATAAATTTAAGTCAAAATATTAATCTCAAAACAATATTGTTTGAAGAAAATCCTAATTTCATTGACTATGACCGAATCACCATAAATTTGGACTTTTGGAGATCAAGGACAGAAAAAGGAGTCGTTACTTGTAGTTGAGATGTCCATGAATTATTCTTGAAACTGGACTGCAGTCCCAGAGAGTCCTGAAAAAACTTGGATACAGCCATAGGCCATAGGCTGCATCCACATTTTCCCAGACTCCCTAGGTTGCATCCAACTTCTTCAGCCACCAGTATTTAAATGCCGAACAATCGGACTTGAGCACCCTCGAGTTGCGCTCATTAAATAATCCACAGCTTCATTAACATAAATTAAGACTACACATTATAAAATTTACTGCATTTAAAGGGATTTCCATTTTGCCATCATCCTTTTCAGCAGCCACAGCCCGCACAGCTCTGGGAGTCGGTTCGTGACATAACCATTTTATCCAGGAAGTGAAGCCTTGATGCAGTAGTAAGTGCAGGGAAAAAGCACTTTATAAGCATTTCCCGTAATAAGTGTATATTGGTGATTTGTATAACTTTTGGGAGGCATTACAATACTTTGATAAAAATTTTAGTTGGACTTCTCCTTTAAATGGAAATCATCACCAAAACATAAATTCACTTTTTTGATATGTCATAGAGACATGTAAAAACTTTTGACCAGTCAATCACTAGATTGACTAACCAATCACTAGAAAGAGCAGAGAAATACCGTTTCTTTGAGTGACTAAAAGGGTCCCAAAGACCTAAGCCAGGTTCTAATGCTCCACACCATAACTGTGGTCCTCACTAAGGCCTTGACACGGATCCATAACACCTACGGGTGAGTGAATAGGACCATAGAAATTAATGGGTCCATAATTTGACCACAGCTGCCGACAGATTACGGACCTATTCATTTTTATGGAAATACAGATGTGTGAATGTACACTTACATTGGAAGTCTGTCTTCTTACCGCAAAACACAGAGATGAGAGAAAGCGTGTTTAGTGCACCCTTCCAAAGTGAAGAAGTTAGATGCAGCCCACTTTACATGTCTCTATGACGTGTCAAAAGTTTTTTTTTATTGTTACATTGCCTATTTTATAAAAATTGTAGTTTGTATTATCCTTTCTAAAGGGGAATCTTACTCTTGCTGACGACAGCATAACATAGCCAAAGAGACTGAGTGGTCTGACCCTTATTAAATCTGGAATCTCCACCAGAATGGGAATGAATGGTGTGCTCCAATGTTAGTCAGCATCGTAGAGAATAAATAAAGTGTTGGCAGAGCTTTCACGGTGCATAATTTTCTTTCCATAATTAAAATAGGTGGGGTCAGATCTCTACCGATCAGCTTGTTATACATTATCTTAAAAGGGTTATCCAGCGCAACAAAAACATGGCCACTTTTGCAACACTCTTGTCTCCAGTTTGGGTGGGGTTTGAAACTCAGTTCCATTGAAGTAAATGGAGCTTAATTGCAAACCACACTTGAACTGGAGACAAGAGCGGGGCAAAAGTGGCCATGTTTTTATAGTGCTGGAAAACCCCTTTAAGGATAGGGGGTAACTTTATATTGTGGGAATATCCCTTTAGGTTAGTTTCTGATAATAAAATGTGTGAATCTACTTGCCGTAAAGTTGAGTAGATGACTACTCTACCCAGGTCCAGACTGTATGGAAAGGGCATATTGGACACATACCCAGGATCTTCACTATCTTGGTGAACCAGCAGACTTCTACTCCCCAAGTTTCCAGCTGACCATGACCATGCAGTGATCACATCCAGCCGAAAGGTTTATCTCTATAGACTTGGGTAGAAAGGGTCACATGCCCACCTCTCCTCTATGTAGCTGAAATGGGGGATCTTATTGTGTCTGGGTTCCAGAAGAGGGAGATCCTTACCAAATTTTTGTGCCCAGGGCCCCCCAGCAACTTTAATCAATCCCTATCTCCACCAGGTCTGTAGACCAAGTTGTAGCTTCCCCATACAGGGTTACACTGTCTTGGTCTGTAAGCATCACGTGAGCAGGATGATGAAGCTGTGGTATTAAGCCAACACAAGCAATCTTGAAAGCTACAATTCTCCAGAACAAAACCGGTAAACAAGTATATTTATATTTATATGAGTTCAGCACTTTGCAAACCTATGATTTTTCCCATGAAACCAAAAGTCTTTGGTTAACTCAGGGATTTTGCTTGTATTGTGAGTCACACACAATCACAAATTACATTCATAAAGATAATACTTCAGAGGACACAGCCGTTCTGTATTCTAAGGAGCCGCCTTTTCTTTTCATGGTGCGTATAAAAGGCACGTAAGCCAGACTGGTTGGAAAGTCTTAGAAAATTTTCCCTTAAAGGGAATGTATTATCAGAAATTGTTCTATCGTCTGTGTTAAACATTAGTTTTCAGACAGTTAAGAGATTTCTAATTTTCCATTATACTATCTATATTTTAAAATATTCATGAAACCTTGCAGTTATCATTCTCACCACTAAGCCTTAAACTGAGGTGAGACTTCCTGTTCTCTCTGCCATGATATAGAAGAGGCTGCATGAAAGTGATCTATACAGTATTATAGGGAGAGGTCTATATAAGTGTTTATTCTGGTGGATTCAAGCCATCCTCGTATTACCTGGACAGCAAATCATCTGAAATACCGCTATGCAATATCATATTTCCCCTATAGTGGCCACTGCAGGGCAAATACTTGGCTCAACAGAGCTTCCCATGGCAAAAATCGGCTGTATGTTAGCTGATCGCCCTGGCATCCTAATATACTAAATACAGCATTTTTGTAATAGGAGTAGTGATAATCTCATATTAAAGGGAAACTATCAGCAGATTAGGCAAATCTAACCTGCTGATATCTCCTGAAATCTAACCTGCTGATAGCAAAGGGGGTGCTGAGAGTGAAGGTAAGCTTCCTACATTCATCCTCAGCGTAGATTCCATGCAGTTTGTAGTTAAATCTGTAGACTAATAAGGGGGTTTGGTGCACAGGGGGCAGGGTGGATTAGTGCACTGGGGGCTGTAGCCCCACCTCCAGTCCACCAATCCACCTTACTGGCCTACAGATTTAACTACAATTTGCACAGAAACAGTGCAGAGGATGAAGGTAAGAAACTTATGATCCCGATGATCTTAATTTCTATAGAATTGGGATGCGGGCACATCCGTGTGCACCTGCATCCCAGTTTACCATTGAACACAATGGAGAGTGCGTCCGGAGCCGCACTCTCCACTGCGTGACCTGTCAGAGATGTGCGTTCGCTATTCTATGAATAGCGGCCGCACAAAACTGACAAGTCAGTATCTTGTGAGGCCACTAGCGATCCCGGACGGAGTGTATACTATGTGTATACACTCTGGCCGGGATTCCCTCTACCTGCAGCACAATGTAAGTTTAGTAGTAATCATGGCCGTTGTTGCAAATCGGCAACAACAACCGTGATAAATACTTAACTTACGTTGTGTGAATATAGCCTAAAGAGGTATCAGCAGGTTATATTCGGTTAACCTGCTGATAGTTTCACTTTAATTATCTGTGTAATTTCACATTTAGGGTCTTTTCTTTGGTAGTATTTTTGGACAGCTTGCATTTTGACGTGAAAAATTAGTCCATAATTAAAGGGCATGATCATAATTTACGGCCATAATTATCGAAATACAACCGTATTCTAAAAATTGTTGTGTGAACATACTGTCATGACTGTACCTGTTGGGACCTTGGCATGGTCCTTGGCTCATAAGGTATGACCGAGACTACGATTTTGGCCATGAATTAGTGCTCATTCTGTGTTTCATTTGCTCCAGTGTGAACACAACTCTATCTACTCTGGTATTTATATTGCACCACACCCATCTCCTCCTTGCTAAGTTCCCTCTGGCCACTTCATAGTTCACATGCTGGACCGGACCCCTGACCTCCAACATATATACTTCCTTAATCTGTTAACCCTTTGCCAGCTATTCGTCTTCTTTGTGAAGCATGCTAACGTATCTCGTGTTCTCTCTCTGTCTCCTATCTCTGGTTTCCTGACTGTTCTTGACCTTATCTCTTTTTTGCCTGACGATTTTCTAGGTTCCTGATTTTGAGCCTTGCTTCCTGTTTGGTTTTGACCCCGGCCTGTTCAATATCCCTTGTATGTAAATTTGTCTTGTCCGTGTTTTTTGTATTACCTTATTGCAAGTAATGGCTGTCTCCGTGGTTGTCCGCAGTCAGCTAGGACTGTTGAGGCAAGTAGGCAGGGTCAGCTGGTGGGAACAGATTAGGGCTCAATATCTGTGTCCTTCCCTGCCCCCTCTCAGGCTACCCTACGTACAGCCATGACACATACCCTAAGGGTAATTTTGACGGAAACTTCGTCTGTGAATTCTCAGCGCGCGTCTCTGTCCGTGTCATAGACTCCATTCTTCATCATTCTTTAGAGAATGGAGTGTATGACATGGGCGGAGACGTGCGTGCCCACCGCAGTCTGCGAGCGGGCGCGAGCTAAGAGTTCCGTGACGGAATTTCCGTCAAAATTACTCACTGTGCACATACCCTTTGTCAGCATAAAAGGTAGAAGCTTTATATTATCAGACATCAGATTATTCTGGATTAGCTAATAGAATTTCACTGTATCTTTAGATATAGGTATAGAAAATTTTGTTTCTCTGAATTGGAATTTTAATTTTCATTGGCATTTTCATGGTAAGATGACGTCACATAAGGGTCACTTATCCCTTTTACTTAATATCCTTGAATTATTTGACCATTTTTACAATACGAGCTAATAATCACGGACAGATAAGTGTGTAGGATGCAAAATATCTGTGGTGTTAAAAATTTATATTTTGAATTATCCCAATTTTTGGAATAGGCAAACTGGACAATGAAAGAGCCACCTGTTAATTGCTAACAATGTGTCATCTGTGTTTCCATGCCAAATATTCAGAAGTGAGTTTTGGCTCCATCACCATGCTGTACTGGCTACGCTATCGGACTCGGTTGTGTGATCATTAAAACATTATTCCAAAAAGCAATTTATTTTTTTCATGCAATAAACACTGTAACATTAAGGCTTATGATACTGTACATTCAAGATAAATTCGATATGCTCTTAGTGTTTCATGTAGATTTGGAAACTGCAAATTTCTTAATAATTTTAAATGAAAGAGTTTGAGGATTAGAAATAGCGGTTTGATTTTAGTGGGGCCGAGGTTCAAAACAAGTTCTAATTTTTGAATCTTTAAGAAGTTGTTAAAGAGTACCTGCCATTTAAAATAATTTTTGAAATGTCATCAAAAATTAGTGATCATAGCAGGTCTCACTGATGAGACCCACTGTGATCAAAAGATCTCGCCGGGGAAATAGCGTCGGACAGTCCCTTCCATGGCTGTATCTCCAGATTGGCTAATTCCAACAATGTAAGTCTATGAGGCTACATTGTAGGAATTAGTGAGCAGCAGGGGAATGGATTGCGCTGCTCCCACACTCTCTCCCTGGCTATATCTCCTGATTGCAGTGGGTCTCAGCAGAGAGAACCACTGTGATCAATTATTGTTAACATGCCTAATAACATGTCCAACATTATTTTTAATGACAGGTACTCTTTAAAGTAGCAGAAGGAATCCAACAGCATCAATGGCGGTAAAGTATCCTCAAATTTATTGTGTGACCAAGTACAAGTTTCCACTGCTAGGGTCTTTATCAAGTCTACACCATAAGCGTCAAAGCATTTAGGGAGATTTATCAAAGGGTGTAAAATTTAGACTGGTGCAAACTGCCCACAGCAACCAATCACAGCTCAGCTTTCCTTTCAGCACTGCCTAAAGCTGAGCTGTGATTGGTTGCTGTGGGCAGTTTGCACCAGTCTAAATTTTACACCCTTTGATAAATCTCCCCCATTGTGTTTCTACTTAAACTCGTAATAAATTTGAAGGATACTTTACCACCATTGACTATTGGATTCCTTCTACTAAGACTTATAGGCCACCTAGCCTGGGAAAGTGGAAAACCAAATTATGCCAAAAAATGCCACTGTGTTACCCTAATAGCTCTAGATTGAGAAGTCGTAAGAAAGCTCACAGCATATGCTAAGCAGGTCATCTGATTTGGTGGATTGGCAAATTGGAATCAAAAGCCCTAATGAACAAAGGGAATGTAATCTCTTCTAACCTATTAACTGGAAGGTCTAGGAGCCATTGAATGTACATGATAACATGGCCTATATTAGAGATGGGGAACCTTCGGCCCTCCAGCTGTTGCAAAACTACAATTCCCTTTATGCCCATCATCCCATCATGCTCACCAGGCATGATGGGAATTGTAGTTTTGCAACAGCTGGTGGGCCGAGAGTTCCCCATCCCTGGCCTATATCCTTACCAGTTCGAATGACTATTCTTATAAATGTTTAGCTCAAATTTCCCAGAATTTCCTGATTGTTTAATGTTTTTGGACTACGCCTGAGAGTGGAGTCTAAGGCCTTATGCACACATTCCGTAATTTACGGATCCGTATTTACGGATCCGAGTTAGTACACATTGATGTCTATTGGGCTATTCACACTAGCAGAAATGGATGAAAATCAATCCTAGTGCGGACCCGGTGCAGACCCTGATTTTTTTACGGATCCTCTCATTGAAATCAATTGTTTACGGATTGTAACATGTTGGCATCCGTATTTCCGTAAAAAAATATGGATGAAGTACATTGAAAAGCATTGGAGTAGTAAAAATGAATTTACGGAAATACGGATGCAATACAGATGTCCAATCCGTAAATTTTAGTGGGTTATTTCAGGACCAGAAAAAATTACTGAACGTGTGCATAAGGCCTAAGTAAGCAATCTTTATCCCACTCCAGGAGCTTGACTTCTGGTGCTTTAGGATACCGGGTCTTTCTAAAAGTGTTGGTAGTGACTGGCTCAGTGGATCAGATGGTACCAGTGCGTGGTGCCAGATAATACACTGGAGAGTCAGAACAAATCCATGGATGAGGCGGGTGGTATGAGCTGATGGTTGAGGGGGTGGCACAGGTTCAGGTTAGCAATTTGTGTCAGCAACAGGAAGAACAGTATGGTACGGAAAAGGTTAAGGCAGAATCATAATCCAGAAAACAAGCTTAGGTCAAGATACACATGATGTAAAGATCAATGTAGCACATCTTTGCAATGGCTGGCAATCATCCCTCCCGTCTTCCCCACACACGGGAACATTTGGCACGGTTCAATTCCAGATCACTCTGTCAGATCTGTCAGAGAACAAAGTGGCTCAGGCAGTGATCTTTTACCACGCCTATCCCCTATCTCCGCCAACATCATCTGTCAGAGTCTCGGGAGAGCCTAATACACTTTCTACTGAGAATGCAGCAGGTACGACTGACATAATAAAAAATGTATCAGGATCGACATCACTCGGGTAAAAGATGTAGGATGGGTCTTTTTTAAATATCCGTGCCAACCATGGATAGGTGGGAAGGATTATAGGCATACTGGCCTTTTAAATAGGTTGAAGAAAGACACATGTTCAGCTCTAGTAATGAAGACCCAGAAAGGCAGCAGCCTGGTGGTGTCCAACCAAGTGTGAAGCACGGGGGGCAGAGTGCCAGGTGCAACCAGTGGCCCAAGACACTGCAGGTACCAGAGCCGGAGTGCAGGCAAAGCATAGCAATAACCATGGAGTTTAATGCCCAGCTTATCCACCTTTCCCCTCGCCCCTGCCTCTGCCTTTCCCTTGTGGAAATCCCTTCACTGGCTCCCCATTGACCAACATATTAATTATTAATCGTTGACCATGACGTACAAGGCCATGCACAACCTGTCCCCTCTATACATCTCTGACCTGATATCCCGCTACCGCCCCTCACACAACCTTCGATCTTCCAACAACCTCTTTTTATGTTTCCCCATGGTCTTACCTCACACAACCACCTTCAAGATTTCGCCTAAGCCTCCCGCATACTCTGAAACTCTCTATCCTGAGACATCCGGATCTCATCCACCATCAAGACTTTTAAAAGTAACCTGAAAACTCCATCTCTTCAAGCTAGGCTATAACCTATAACAATTCACACTTTGACTGGCTGCACTTTACCTTCTGTCTCTTCACTTACTTCATAGATTGTAAGTATTGATGAGCGAACATCCCGCCGGATCCCGAACGCGGACATAAAAAAAAATGATTGTGATCGGTTCATGTTTGTGTCCGTTTAACATTCACTAACAAATAATGAACGTACAGTAGAGGCGTACGTTTCGGTCTGCACACATGCTTACAGATTATCAGGTGTAAAGCGTAAATTGCGCAGATGGGTACATTGCAAAATAAACGTTCGCATGTTTGAATATTTTTGAAAATGATCGATATAACCATTCCGATCACCCAACAAATTGTTTGTGATCGGCGAACACGAACAATTAGCGTCCTGTTCCCACAAACATACAAACATTTGCTCATCACTAATTGTAAGCCTTCGCGGGCAGGCTCCTCTCTCCTCATCTTATCCATGTATTGTGTTCTGATCTTGTAATGTTCCTGTTTGTCGCCCCCCCCCCCCCCCCCCCGCTTTAAAAATGCAATAATTTTAGGCTATGTTCACACTACATATGAGACCGGCCGTCGGGGTCACGGAACGGCCGGTCTCTGACCGGGTCATCTCGGCCGTCCAAGTGATCTTTCCGGCCACAGAGCTCTAATGCAGAGCTTCCCATAGCTGACAGGTCTTTCTGCGGCCGGAATTTACTGAATTCCGGCCGCAGAAAACTGACCTGTCAGTTTTTTTCCGGCGGCGTATGGGATCCCGGCCGGAGCGTATATGATGTGTGTACGCTCTGGCTGGGATCCCATAGCAAATAAGGCATTTTCCACACCGCAAAACTACGCCCGTAGCTTTACGTTGTGTGAACATAGCCTTAATATAAAAACCCACCAAAAAATTAAATACTTATATATGTATACAAGCCTAAGAGTCATTGTTAGCTCTGTCGGGACTGCCATAATTGTAAGTCATTACAACCTGTTCCCAGCCCTTTTTATTGTAATGAGGGGTGGCTGTATGGGAGATCATATTAATAAAATTGATACTACATCTACTTCTAATAATAATAGAGAATACTCACCCAGGGATCTCCTTTGCTCATTCTTCTTTTCTTTCAGTCCATTCCCTTGATGTAAGACCTCCGAGCTGGCCGACTTCCGGACGTTAAGGCTTAGTGCTGAAAATGGCTGCCCTATCCCCTGAAAGACACATCCAGAAAGTAGATACTATATGACCCTAATAGTTATGTAAGGTTTTTTTTGTGAATCCTACATGTGTGGGGTAAGTTTAGATTAGATTTGGCACCAACCACATATAATAGCAATACAAAGAAATACAATGTCAAACAAAATGATTATATTCTACATGTGAAATACATATTATATCAAACAGTCACACTTGGCTAACACATTGCTCTGGCAGCCTGTGTATCCCTGTTATTTCACAAAATTTTCAATTGTCATAGGCATATGGTAAAAGTTTTGATCTGTTGGGGGTCTGGGTGCTCAGAAGGAACATTAGAATGAGTGGGGAGAAGCACATTGCTGTGCACTTTACTCCCTGGGTGGCAGCAGTCCCCATCAAGTTCCAGTAGATGAGCTACATAGACTTATAATGGAGCCTTATTTCCTGCAACTGGATGGAGAGGAGTGAAGTGCCCGTCTCCCTGCTGGTTCTGAAGCTGATCAAAGACTTTGATAAGGGATTTTGACATTGGCTATGCGACCTGTCACTGCAGCGACATGTCAGAAGTGTCAGCGAAGGCTGCGGTAAGAGGAGAGGAAGCCAAGAGGACACCAGGGAGCCAAGAAAAGTAAATATAATCTTTAATATTTTTTATATATGCAGCAAGGGCCTTAAGAAGATTTAGCCGTAAATTGGCCCTAACTGCTGTCAACAAACTCTTAGCAA
This sequence comes from Dendropsophus ebraccatus, assembly GCF_027789765.1. Classification (NCBI taxonomy): domain Eukaryota; kingdom Metazoa; phylum Chordata; class Amphibia; order Anura; family Hylidae; genus Dendropsophus; species Dendropsophus ebraccatus. Next base: position 17,952,297 of record NC_091462.1, on the reverse strand, counting down.
TCTAGTATCTTAGGGAACCTTCAGGTCCAGATCTCTTCTTCAGGAGACATCCAATGTCATTTCTGTCACCCCAGAGATTGAAAAATTTTAGAAACTGTTTGAGAACTTGAGAACCCTTTGAACTACACTGCTGTCTGACTTAGCATTTTTTGCACCCAGCATCCCAGCATCGTGCACCAGCTCAGCCTTAAGAGCGTTTCAAGTTACCAATGGCCAGGCACCCGTAACACTTGTGAGACACCCCCCACCACCACCACCTTATTACCACTGCTGCATGTGGTGGAGGGGTGCCCAGGGTCTGAGGTTCCACTCTCCACCCAGGGTGCTATAGATCCCAGCTGGCTATTTGAAACAACCCCTGCATCCTCATAGTGGCACACTTCAACCTGATTCTGTATTTTATTTTATTTGCGCGGGGGGGGGGGGGGGGGGGGGGGTAGTTTAGTAACATCTAACAGTATGTGTAACACGGATTGGATAACCCCTATAATAAGGTTCTCCAGTTGTCACTACCCAGTTTCATCTTATTGTTCTTCCTCTTCATCAAGGTTCTAATTCTACTGCCTAAGGTCTCTCCATCAGCCCTTTGGTGCACAAATAAAATTGGGTCAAACTATTGATGACCACAGAACTGGATTGACCATAATACCATGTATTTATATCTTAGCCAGAAATGAACGCAACTGGAGCATGCTCGAGTCTGATCGTTCGGCATTTAAATACCAGATGCTGAAGAAGTTTGGTGCAGCCCTAGGGAGTCCTGAAAAACATGCATACAGCCATGGGCTGTATCCATGTTTCCCAGATTCCCTAGGGATGCATTCAACTTCTTCAGCCACTGGTATTCAAAGTGGTAAGTGTGGGTTGCAGGGCCATTCCATGGCCCCACCTCCCCTGCACGTGCACGCTTTGCGGGGGCGACGGTCACTGACCGACACGGTGTGGAGTTAGCGTAGGGACCCGTGTGAACCAGAGGACCTGTACGTTGGTACACGGGGCTATTATGGCTTGATCAAATCATATACAGACACCCTGGTGTTGATTTTTAATATAGGCCAAGCGGCATTAGTGTCAGCCATAGATGGGATGTGCAGCCGTTCCTTTCTTTCCAGTTTCCGGGTATTCAAATACTTAGTGATCGAACCCGAGCATGTTCCAGTTGTGCTCATCTCTAATCATGGACAGAGTATGGGTCTTCCAAAAGGACAGCACTAGACATGGTTCTAAGCTTCGGCCTCTAAGTCCTTCACCTATAAGCTACTGGAAGTAGACCTAATAAAGGGCACCAAGGTTTGCAACACTCTACACCCCCTCCTCTTCCTTCAATACAACGTTCTCCTCGTGATATACAAACCATGGCGTCCATGTCACAGAACAGAAGTTTTTTCTGTATTACCAACCTTACAGAGCTGTCACCTACAGAACATAGCCCTTCCCAGGACGTCAAAGCAAATGACTAATTCTCCAAATAATCAAGCTGCAATTATTTCATTATTGACGGCCCTGGTTGTTTGTTTTTGTCTGCATATCTGTCATTTCAGCCATCCACCAAACTGTATAAACACGGCCTACTTCTGAAAACTTCCCCCCCCCACCTCTCTCTCTTTCTCGAAAAGGTAACAACGTAATACATACCAAGCTGTCAATTGTGTTTCGGATGGCGCAGAACCATTCCTTTACGGTAACGTCTGCGTCTGACTGTAGAAGGAACTCATTTCCTGATTCTGTTGTGATCTGAGGAGAGAATTTTATTGTAAGCAAGTGGACTGCTGAAAGATTATTTATTTAGACCAAACATGTCTGGTCCATGGGAATTCCTTCACTATTCGTACTAACAAGCACAAGGAGCCTTCACTTGGATAATCTATACAACTTTTTTTTTAAACAGTAATAGCACTAAATGGAGCATAGAAAGCATATAAACTAAAAAGTAAAAGTACATATGGAATAGGAATATAATCAAAAGCAATGACATTATAGAATTTATTTCATTTGGAATACAATATTCCAGAAACCTGTCAGCTCTATATGATGCTCGGAGCTGCAGACATGGGCAGATAGCTTAAAAAGAGAGATAAAGCGAAGGATACCTGTCTTTTAGTTATAAAATCACATTTTCCTTCCAAGCTCAGGTGTCATGACGGTGGTGCTGAGCTGCAACATGCTCACTTTCTTCTCCCCCACTCCTCCCAGCCTTGTATGATTGATATGCGAGGCTATAAGCCAAACAGGGAAGAAGGAGAGAGGTGTGACACTTAAAGGAGGTATCCAAGATTAGAAAAATATGACACCCTTATTGCAAAAACAGCGCTACCCCTGTCCCCAGGTTGTGTGCGATATTACAATTGACTTCAATAGAACTTAGTTACCACACCCAAACTGAGGACAGGAGAGGTGCTGTTTCTGGATAAAATCGGCCATGTTTTTTCTAAGCCTGGACAACCCCCTTTAAGCTTGGAAGGAAAACGTTATTTTATTTTATAATTAGATAGGAATGACGCATGCCCCATTCT